>NW_007735983.1:27528-53036 GCF_000696425.1 Galeopterus variegatus
GGCAGCATACAAGGCCACTTGGTAGACAGGTGTCCAGAGGTTGATCCAGGGGAGGTGCAGAGCTGGGGCAGAGAGAGAACTGGACAGGTCATCTCCAAAGTACAGTCTTCCAGGCTCATCAGGTCCAGCACTCCCCTTTTATAAAAGGGGAAACTCTACTCAAGGCCATATAGAAAAATAGTGACCAAGTAGTAGGCATCAGAACCTCCCCTCCCAATTTCCAGTAGGTAATTTCGTCTCCTCCTCCAGTAGGTAATTTCCCCTTCGCCAGAGTGAAAGTGGCAAGTATGGTACAGGATGAGCAGTGCAGAGTGGACCCAGAGTGACACCGTGAAGGCTAGAGGTGGAGAGAGCAGGGCCAGGAGAGGAGCTCCGTGTCCTGGGGCACCACGGCAGAGTCAGGCTAGCTCAGGACTGGCCCTGGGAATGGGCAGCCAGCATGAAACAGGCCTGCAGGAGAACAGCCCGGGTGTCCTCAGCCACTTGCTTCTCAGCAGGAGAAGGCAAAAACCCAGCTCCCTGATTCATCCCTGTCCCCCAACCTGTCCTGCTGGGTTTCAGAGGGGGATGGGACTTGCCAGAGCACCCCCATCACTGCTGCCACCCTGGGGCTTCCGCGCTGCCGGGAGAGCAGGGCCAGCCCAGCCTGTCTGGAAGATCCTGGGCTCCCGCTCAGCTCCTTCTCGGGGCTTTTCCCAGGCTGCCGCGCCCCCTCCTCTCCCACGCACTGCTCACCCGCCCATAGCGCCGGGCGCCAGCCCCACAGCCCATCAGCCCATCATTAACCAGCTCCATGGGGGGGGGGGGCATGAGCCAGAGGAAAACATCGACAGTTTCTCTGACCCCAAAGGAGGGGCACAGGCGCCTGGGCTTGGACAGTAGCAATTATCCCCTAGCTGTGGGATCATGGGATGTTATCACCACTGCTGGCAAGGCAGGCGTGGAGGTGGCACAGAGGCCCCAGGACACCTGGAGCCATTCCAGCAGGCAGTACCCCCAGAGAGGATCCCCCAGGGCCCACCACTCACCAGCCAGTCTCTGCACTGCAGGAGATGGGGAGCAGAGATGCTGGGCTGTGAGACCCTCACATCCTGTGCCATGCCCAGCTGTGGCTTGTGTTCTCACTGAGCCCTCCGACATGGGTCTCTCTGGACCCCATCCTGGCTGGAGAGGGGAGTCTGGAGGCAGGAGCTGCAGTCTGGACACTCAGAGCTCCCGGACTAATTGGGAAACATGCCTGGGGCATGGATACAAGATAGGACAAGTTCAAAGGACTTCAGTGAGAGCCCTGCCCGTGTGGGTTCTTGCTGACAGAATGATCGGGTCCAGGTGACACTGACTGGCAAAACTTTCTGAGGGCAGGGGACCCCAGAGATGGGATTCCCTCCTGATCTCACCCCTTCCCCCAGCCTCTCTCCCAAGTAGATCCAGTCTTGGCTTCAGAAAGTGAGGAGCCAGCCAGCCTGGGATTGACACTGGGGAAGTGTCTGTGCTGGGAGGAGGGGGCCTATAACCTCTAGGTCACTGTGCTGACTCAGCAGGATTTCGGCTGGAGGCCCTTCCCCCTCCCCACCTCCCCAGTGGGTGAGTCATTCCCACCTACCACTGAGCTGCTTTTTCACCGGACATCCTGTTCCTTGCTGCCAGTTCCTGGTGGGGAGGATGGGAGAGCATCCCTGGAAAGCCATAGAGGTGGATCTCAAAGGATGTTGGTGCCACAGAGGCCCTTGTTGGGAAGCCCAGCACCCCCCACCCACATACACCCTCCACACACACACACTCACGCCCTCTAGTGTGCTGCCACTTTACTCCAGACCAGGCCTGCCGCTTCTGCCCACCCAACCAAGGGCACCCAGGCAGAGTCTAGGGAAGGGAAGGGCTGGGGAGGCCAGGACAGAGGAAGAGGTGGTCCATGCCAGAAAGCCCTGGATCCTCCTCACCTCACCTAGGTACCCCCTTTCATCCACCCACCTGGGCCCAGTTGCAGCCCACTTGGCTAGGAAGAGAGGGGTCTGTGGTTTAAAACGGCAGGAAGAGAAACTGCTCAAAGTGGGTCTGAGGGGAGCAGAGCGTGCTGCACCCCGCTGCGTGGGAACCTGTGACCCCAGCCTGTGGATTAGCTCTACAGCGGGCAGGGCAGGCGGGCAGGGCCTTGGGGAGCAGGTTTGTCTGCCACAACTGAGGAGCCTTTGTGTTTTGTTGCTGAGCTTGGGCTTTCACAGGTCTGTGACGTCTCAGGGGGCCGGCCTGATGCCGGCCATGCTGGCTCAGCACTTCTGGGAAGCCAGGCAGTGAACTGCCCAACTTGGGCTCTCATGGGGAAACTGAGGCACTTGAGCACAAGACCCAGGGGCCTGGGTCCTAGACCCTGGAGCTCATAGGGTGGTCTGGCAGAATATAGATAGTGCTTGAAGTCAGGATAAAAGGACTCGGTCTTTGATATCCCTGGGGTGAAGAACCCCTCTGCTGAGGGCACGGATTCCTGAGTTGTCCTCACCCTTCAGTCCCTTCCTCTTGGCTCTTCCTCTGCACATGGCGGCCTCCTACAGGTGCCCCCCACCTGGACTCCCCAAGTCCCTGTTTCTGACCCATGACCTTGCACCCAATCACTGGACTCCAGTACAGGGTGGCCCGCAGGCGCGGTGGCTGTGGTATTGTAACTGGTGTTCACGCCGTTTCTCACAAGGGGAGATGGAGGCACAGGGCTGGGCACTGCTTTTGTGTCTCTGGACTTTGTAAATGATGGATTGCATGGCCCAGTGAGCTCCAATATGCTGCCATTTCAGTGGTCCCAGGTCCCACATCTGGGCCAGCCTCTGTTCCTGTAAGAGGGTGTGTTCTGTGGACCGGCCCTAACTGCGAGGGGAGCCAGAGAGAGTCAGCAGGGTACTCTCCAAGCCTTGGACCCTACCACCGTCAGGCATGGCATGGTCAACGCAACCCAAGGCCAAGCCTGCTTTTTCCCTCTGACATGGAACTTACAGTCTGTTGGGGTATGAATAGAGGTGTCAGCTGAGTAGGAAGGGATAGAGTCACAAGGGCATCCTACAAGAGGGGGCTAGTAATGCCCAGTAGAATGCCCAGTATGGGGTAGGTGCTCAATAAATATTTGTTAAACGAAGTTCCAGAAAGGGAGGCCTACTGCTTCATAGATGAAAGATGATGATGATGGTGATGGTGATGATGATGATGATGATAGCAACCGACATTTATTGAGCATTTAATTTGTACTCAGTGCTGCTTTCTAAGTTTCCCATGTACTCCTTCATTTAATCCTTATAACAATTTTATAGGGCAGGTATTAACTATTGTAATCCCCATTTTGTAGACATGCAACCTCGGTGCAAACTGAGCCACAGAGAGGTTAAATCACTTGCCCAAAGTCAGAGGCTCATAAATAGGGGAGGTAGAGTACAACCCCCACTGCCTGGCTCACACGGCCCCCCACACTGCCTGAGGGTGTGCTGCAGCAGGGAGACGCCAGCGTCAGTTTTCAGGTTGTCAGGGCTGCATGTCTCCTGCTTAGACAGGCAGGAGAGGGGCTGTGCAGTCTCTGAGGTACCCGCTCCTGCTGCCCACCCATGGAGCAGGTTTCCCTCAATCCTGGCCCCTTCTTCCAGACCTTCCAGGTAACACTAATAGTCCACCTGATCCTGAATTCCTACCCCCATCCAGCCCTTTCTCTCTCTTTTCCGTAATGAGCCCTGTTCCCCATTGACTCATTCTGACCCTGCCTGGTGCCTGAGTCTTCCCCACTCTGGAAGCCTCCCAATTTGCCCAATCTAAAGAACTAGGGACATCCTTGGACCAAGAAAGGCAGCCCCAAGCTCTCCCCCACCCTGCATCCTTGGACCAAGAAAGGCAGCCCCAAGCCAGAAGCTTGGGTTCCAGGTCCCTAAGTCTGGAGTAGGGAAGAAGGGGATGAGAAGGGGAAGTCTTTAGGCCTCACCAGTCTTCCAGCCCCTTCCAACTCCAGAATTCTGGGATCCCCACCCTCAGTGACCCCAAGCCCCATATTCCAAGTGCTCCCTTATGCCCACCCCAGGGCCACCTCCCTTGGCCCTGTTAAGAGTGAGCTGTGGCAGAGGGTAAGTTTGTGCCTGCTGCTTAGGGATCCTCCCTGCCCCACCCCGCCCTGCCTATCACTGGGGCACAAAGGGCAAAGAGGCCAGGAGCACCCGCTTCATGCAGTGAGGGGACGCCAGTAACTTTCTTCTGGGGGACTTTGCTTCTGGAGAAGCCACAGTGGAGAAAAGAGAGCAACCTCCACCCCAAAATAGACATGGGTGGGAAGGGCCATCCCCTGCCTGATAATATACTGGTGGATGACATGGGGCTTCTGGGGCACCTGAGCCTCTTGCCACCCCACACTCAGGCCCCTGTCAGCGATCTCTCCTGGCACTGACGTGGCTCTGAAGGGTGAGGTCACCACAGAAGATGCAGCAGATGAATGTCAGCCTGTGCGCCAGGGACTTGGTGGGCCATGTCCCTCTGCAGACCCACCACGCCTGATACCAATCCCAAGATGGTTTCTGGTGCCCACATCCCTTCCCCCCATTCTCACCTGTGGCCTAAGCCCTCCCAACTGGCTTTTCCTGTTCCTGGCTTTGTGTGGCGCAAGTTCCCCAATTATACCCACATTATCTCAGCCGCCAGCAGGCTTGGTGAGTGCAGTTGGGGGGGGGGGGCAGGGAGCACCCAGTTTTCCTGCCAGGGAGGGCCTGGGGCCTAGCTCCTGGCCAGCCAGCCAGCAAGAGTGCTCGGCCGTGTGGCCCACTGACCTCACCCTGGGATTATTTCTGGGCCACGGCTGGGCTGGGTTGCCATCAGCCAGTTAGGGCCAGGAGGGGCCATTGAGAGAGAGGAGGAAAATAGGGCTCAGAAAGGGGTAGTGACTGGCCAGGGTCCCACAGCCAGCTAAAGGCAGAGGCAGGATGGAGCCTAGCCCTCCAGACTCCCAGGTGCGTGCTTCCCCCATCCTACTGCCACCAACCCACAGTGCCTCTGCCTGCAGAGATGTCAGAAGTAGCACCAGCTCCAAAGCACCCCACAGGCTGGCCAAGAGGACAGCCGGAGGGGTGAGGCTGGGGATAGGGGTTGTGAAGGGCTGTGTGGATGTGAATAGGCGTAGAGAAGGGAGAACATCAGGGAAACTTCCAGAGTGTGCCAAGGGCCTGGTTGGTGGGGCCAAGGATAAATTTACTCCGCAAGCATATCTTGAGTACCTACTGTGTGCTAGGCACCAGGGATACCACAGTGACCGAGAGAGACCTGGCCTGTGCCCTCTGGATAGGAGGAGCAGGGGAGCAGCTGACTTTGCTGACCACGGTCTTTGGAGCCCTCAGAGGAGCCCAACTGCTCCCATGTCTCCATCATGTAGAGGAGGCAGGTGTAAACCCCAAATTCCCACTCCTGGATCCCAGGCTCCCTTGGGGGGCCATTAGGCCATCCCCCTGCCTCTGGGTCAGTACAGGACCTGGCATTATTGATACTATTGATGGTGCTTGATGCATTGACTGATAAAGTAAAGGTGCAAAGACACGATGTGTATGAATGCGAAGCAGGGACCCGGCCTGCGGGAGCTGATGTAGACTGAGCGTGGCCTGAGAGAGCTGGAAGATGGAGCCTAGTGACAGGAGGCTGCCCCGAGTGGAGGGAGGTGAGGCTGAAGACATTCTAGATGGGGTAAAACAATCAGTGGGGAGGCTGGAGGGAATTCAGTCACTCGATGCCGCCAATCACTCCCTCCTTCCTGCAAGTCTCTCCTCTCTTGGCTTCCATTGCAATTTGTCTGGCAACAAATATTTACTGGCACCTACTGTGTGCCAGATGCCAGGCTGGGCACTGGGGATATAGAGATGGAAAAGAGACAGACCCTGCCCTGGGAGAGCTGACGGTCTGGTGAAGAAGCCAGATGTGTAAACTACCACATTCCAAGGCAGAGAAGACCTATACTGGAGGCAGCCAAGGGAACTCAGGCTGAGAGGACCAGCGAAGGCTCCCCAAAGCAGGTGGCCTCAGTGGGCTGTCATAGGTGGAGAGGGGAAAGGGCCATCTTGATTGAGGGAACTGCCTGAGCAAGAGTCAGAAGGGTTGTGCAAATAGGCTTTGTGCCTCTTGGGGGCCGGGACTGAATTGCTCGTTGATATGACGCAAGCGCTGATTATAGATCCTGGAATATAGTCATTCAGCAAATGGTGGTTAAATAAATGGGAAGAGGAAGGGAAAGAAACACAGAAAGGTGGCATATTCTGAGGATGGGCCCAGTCTGGTAGGGTGGAAAGCATGGTTTGTGGAGATGTGTGGAAAAAAGGCAGATGACAAGGACATCGAGTGCAAGTTAAGGCATTTAGACTCGATCATGAAGGCAACAGGGAATCCAGAGGCCAGCCTCGTGCTGTGCCTATTTCCCTCTGCCTGGCTGGGTAAGAGGGGCCGAGCCGGTGCCCCCCAAGGGACGGGAACTCAGGAGAAGACAGCGGGAGGGCCACCACCAGCCCTCGCGTTCTTCCAGAGCTTCCTGCCTCCTGACGCACTTTCTCAACCATTATACCATTTGGCTCCCCTGGCAACCCTGGGGGTAGGAGGACTGGATTATCTGCCCCATTTATCAGATGAGGGAACCGAGGCCCAGGAAGGTAAAGCTCCCAGGCTAGGGCTCAACTTGAAAAGCAGTGCGTTCGACCATCGTCAGAAATGACGGTGCCGACGTGTATTGACCAGCCAGAGTGGTACTAATAATATGTCACTAAGTGAAAAAGCAGGTTGTGGAACAGCATGTACAGTAGGATTCTGACTTTTTTGAAAAAATAGACCATTATGTAGATGTATATAGATACAGAGAGAAAAAGTAAAAAAAGATAGATCCCACAAGATCATCAGTGATATTTCCGAGTGGTGGGATTATGGGATGTTGTCATTTTCTTCTCAGTATTTTTCAGTATTGCCCAGCCTGTTTTTATGAAATAATTAATATCTTTATAATCAGAATAAAAAGAATAATGACTGCTATAAAAGAAAAGACCACACCAAGGACAAGGGTTTGGATACCCATACCAGCCAGTCGTAAGAATAAATAAATACATAAATAAATAAATGAGAAAAGAAGAAAGAAAAGACCAGAGTGCAGGGAGTGCGTGGGTGGCTGGGGGAAGCTGCGCCTGCACTGACCGCTCTGCCATCCCCCTCGTGCAGTCATGCACACCCAGGTGGTCCAGGTGAATGACTCCATGTATGGCTTCATCGGCACAGACGTGGTGCTCCACTGCAGCTTCGCCAACCCACTGCCCAGTGTGAAGATCACCCAGGTCACATGGCAAAAGGCCACCAATGGCTCCAAGCAGAACGTGGCCATCTACAACCCTGTCATGGGCGTCTCTGTGCTGACTCCTTACCGCGAGCGTGTGGAATTCCTGCGGCGTTCCTTCACCGACGGCACCATCCGCCTCTCCCGCCTAGAGCTGGAGGACGAGGGTGTCTACATCTGCGAGTTCTCCACGTTCCCTACAGGCAATCGTGAGAGCCAGCTCAATCTCACTGTGATGGGTAAGCCCCCTCCCGTCTTGTGCAGAGGCCTTTGACCTGGGAGCTTGGCCATCCTTGGTGTGCCTCAGTGGCCCCAGATGTCCTCCTTGGGTAGGCAGGGCTGTCATAGCTTCAGGAGTGGTGGTTCCAGTCTCTTCTAGCCAGGCTGTGCCACAGTTCACTAGGGATTGGGGACAGGGGCTTAGCTGTGGACAGAGCAGAGGACCAGTATTCAGGTTGGAGCCCCACCTTGGGGCACTTTGTGGGTGGCCAGGAAGCAGGCCAGAGCATCAGTCACCACGGTAAGGACAGGAGCCACTTAAGCTACTTGACTTGAACGTGCCAAGACTCCAAGAAGGCCTAAGCTTGCCACAACAGGATACATATAAGTAGAACAGGGAGGCGATATATCAGAAGACCTTCCTACAAGGAGTTCTGAGAAGGGCTTTGGTGAAGCACAGCTGAGAGGCAGAGATGGCCAGATGACCTCCTGGGCCCATGCATCTTTGACAAGGCGGTAGAGCTGGTCCCATGTCTCTCTCTGGTTCTCTGCAGCCAAACCCACCAACTGGATAGAGGGCACCCAAGCAGTGCTTCGAGCCAAGAAGGGACAGGATGACAAGGTCCTGGTGGCCACCTGCACCTCAGCCAATGGCAAGCCTCCTAGCGTGGTATCCTGGGAAACACGGCTAAAGGGCGAGGCAGAGTACCAGGAGATCCGGAACCCCAATGGCACAGTGACAGTCATCAGCCGTTACCGCCTGGTGCCCAGCCGGGAAGCCCACCAGCAGTCCCTGGCCTGCATCGTCAACTACCACATGGACCGCTTCAAGGAAAGCCTCACCCTCAATGTGCAGTGTGAGCCAGGGCCGGGTGCCGGGGTGGACCTGCCCAGTGGACGCCACTGTCCCTTCTCACCTCCTCCCCATCATTCCCTCCTGCTCTGCTTCCCATCTCTGTCACTCCCCACTCCCTTCCTCTCCTCCCCCCACCCCCTGTTCTTTCTGGGGGTGCTGTCCCCTCCCTCCTTGTTCCCCTTGCTGTTTCTGCTCCAGGCTCTGTGATCTTCACCCTCCCTCTCATTCTGCTGTTGCCTGTCACCTCTCTTTCCATCTATCACTATCTCAGGCTCCCTTGTGCTAAGTCCTGCTCCCCTGACCTCATCCTTTTCAAACACTACCCTTTGCCCCACAGACGAGCCCGAGGTGACCATTGAGGGGTTTGATGGCAACTGGTACCTGCAGCGGACAGATGTGAAGCTCACGTGCAAAGCTGATGCCAATCCCCCAGCCACCGAGTACCACTGGACCACGTAAGTGCTGCAGGGCTACCTGGTCACCTTGGAAGATGACTTACTGGATCACAGGGGGCCCACCAACCCCACCTCCAGGAGCTTTAGGCAGGGCTAGGCTCGGTTTTGTCAGTGGGAAGGAAGGATGTGAGAGACCCCTCACACACATACACCTCCATTTGACAGGGTCACGATCAGTGGGACAAACCATTCTGCAGAGGGGGCTTCCCTTGTGATCCCTTCCTCTCCCTAAGAAAGAACTTTGTCATTTTTCTTTGGTGATTCAGCCTAAGTCACTCCCACCCCAGCCCCCAGTATTTATTTTTATCGAGGTGTCCCCAGGGAAGCTGGCATTGTAGAGCATCCCAGATCTTTCTTTGCTCGTATTCCTTCTCTCCAGCACCCCCAGATTCTTGAGGAGGAGGCAGCAGTCAGCCAGAATGCCCGTGCTCATGCAGGCTGCCCCACATCCCACCATCTAATTCTTGGCTGCATGACCTTTGGGCCTGGCCCTCGGAGGATCCTGTCTCCCTTCCAGCCAGCTCTGATGGCCTGGGCCAAGGTTCTTCCCAGAGAAGAGCTGGATGAAACTTACAGAAAGACAGGGGCGTGCATGGGTGGAGCCAAGAAGAGGGTTGACATGGGCAGCCAGACGACAGCGGCCCAGAATGAGTCTCTACCCCTTTTCCAGGAAGTAGAGGACATTGACGTGCTGCACCTATTATCCTCCACTTCCTGGAACAAAAAGTGCTTCTGAAGAAGGTCCCCAGTCCTCAGCAAACTCTCAGGACGCTCCCCTGTGACATTCCCAGCAAGAACATGAGACAGCGAAACCCAGTAATTCCTATCTCATCACCTAAGCAGCTTGTTAAAATACAGATTCACAGGCCTTCACCCCAGTGGTTCTGCTTCAGGAGATCTGGGTTAGGACCCAGGTGTCTGTATTAACCAGCTACCCAGGAGACCAAGGACCAACAATCAGCCACCATGAGCAATAGAGAGAGCACTGCAGCAGGAGCCCAGAGATCTGACTAGAGTTCCCAATCTATTGCTTCCTAGCTGTGTTTCCTTGGCCTTGAACCTTAGGTTTTATCTCTTAAGTAGGACCAGTACCTCCCTGTCCTGCCTATTTCAGTGTTATGATCAAATATGAAATGCTGAATAATATGAAACTGCCAAATGCAAGAGATTATTAACATTGTTATTTTTCCTCCTTCCAAGACAGACCCACCACATGAACTCAGCGGAAGGGTTGGTGGGCTTGGAGCCAAGTGGGTGACACAGGGACAGCTTCATGGGGCTGGAGAGTCATAACCCTACATGATGTCTCCAATTCCCACAGGCTGAATGGCTCTCTCCCCAAGGGCGTGGAGGCCCAGAACAGAACCCTCTTCTTCAAGGGACCCATCAACTATAGCCTGGCAGGGACCTATGTCTGTGAGGCCACCAACCCCATCGGCACCCGCTCGGGCCAAGTGGAGGTCAATATCACAGGTAGGAAGCTACATCCTACCTTGCCTCTCCCAACCCAGGATTTCCTCCACCATCTACGTCTCCCACCTTTGGGTTGTGTCATTGCAGGAAGTTTATGTCTCCTTTTCCTGCTTCTCTGGTTCTCTCTTGAGCTCTGGCCATTGGCCTTGCTTTGCTTTTCTCCTTCCTTCATTTAAGGTATGTGCACAGTCAGGGTGATCCCNCACCCCGCCCTGCCTATCACTGGGGCACAAAGGGCAAAGAGGCCAGGAGCACCCGCTTCATGCAGTGAGGGGACGCCAGTAACTTTCTTCTGGGGGACTTTGCTTCTGGAGAAGCCACAGTGGAGAAAAGAGAGCAACCTCCGCCCCAAAATAGACATGGGTGGGAAGGGCCATCCCCTGCCTGGTAATATACTGGTGGATGACATGGGGCTTCTGGGGCACCTGAGCCTCTTGCAGCACCCTTCCCACCCCACACTCAGGCCCCTGTCAGCGATCTCTCCTGGCACTGACGTGGCTCTGAAGGGTGAGGTCACCACAGAAGATGCAGCAGATGAATGTCAGCCTGTGCGCCAGGGACTTGGTGGGCCATGTCCCTCTGCAGACCCACCACGCCTGATACCAATCCCAAGATGGTTTCTGGTGCCCACATCCCTTCCCCCCATTCTCACCTGTGGCCTAAGCCCTCCCAACTGGCTTTTCCTGTTCCTGGCTTTGTGTGGCGCAAGTTCCCCAATTATACCCACATTATCTCAGCCGCCAGCAGGCTTGGTGAGTGCAGTTGGGGGGGGGGGGGCAGGGGGCCCCCAGTTTTCCTGCCAGGGAGGGCCTGGGGCCTAGCTCCTGGCCAGCCAGCCAGCAAGAGTGCTCGGCCGTGTGGCCCACTGACCTCACCCTGGGATTATTTCTGGGCCACGGCTGGGCTGGGTTGCCATCAGCCAGTTAGGGCCAGGAGGGGCCATTGAGAGAGAGGAGGAAAATAGGGCTCAGAAAGGGGTAGTGACTGGCCAGGGTCCCACAGCCAGCTAAAGGCAGAGGCAGGCTGGAGCCTAGCCCTCCAGACTCCCAGGTGCGTGCTTCCCCCATCCTACTGCCACCAACCCACAGTGCCTCTGCCTGCAGAGATGTCAGAAGTAGCACCAGCTCCAAAGCACCCCACAGGCTGGCCAAGAGGACAGCCGGAGGGGTGAGGCTGGGGATAGGGGTTGTGAAGGGCTGTGTGGATGTGAATAGGCGTAGAGAAGGGAGAACATCAGGGAAACTTCCAGAGTGTGCCAAGGGCCTGGTTGGTGGGGCCAAGGATAAATTTACTCCGCAAGCATATCTTGAGTACCTACTGTGTGCTAGGCACCAGGGATACCACAGTGACCGAGAGAGACCTGGCCTGTGCCCTCTGGATAGGAGGAGCAGGGGAGCAGCTGACTTTGCTGACCACGGTCTTTGGAGCCCTCAGAGGAGCCCAACTGCTCCCATGTCTCCATCATGTAGAGGAGGCAGGTGTAAACCCCAAATTCCCACTCCTGGATCCCAGGCTCCCTTGGGGGGCCATTAGGCCATCCCCCTGCCTCTGGGTCAGTACAGGACCTGGCATTATTGATACTATTGATGGTGCTTGATGCATTGACTGATAAAGTAAAGGTGCAAAGACACGATGTGTATGAATGCGAAGCAGGGACCCGGCCTGCGGGAGCTGATGTAGACTGAGCGTGGCCTGAGAGAGCTGGAAGATGGAGCCTAGTGACAGGAGGCTGCCCCGAGTGGAGGGAGGTGAGGCTGAAGACATTCTAGATGGGGTAAAACAATCAGTGGGGAGGCTGGAGGGAATTCAGTCACTCGATGCCGCCAATCACTCCCTCCTTCCTGCAAGTCTCTCCTCTCTTGGCTTCCATTGCAATTTGTCTAGCAACAAATATTTACTGGCACCTACTGTGTGCCAGATGCCAGGCTGGGCACTGGGGATATAGAGATGGAAAAGAGACAGACCCTGCCCTGGGAGAGCTGACGGTCTGGTGAAGAAGCCAGATGTGTAAACTACCACATTCCAAGGCAGAGAAGACCTATACTGGAGGCAGCCAAGGGAACTCAGGCTGAGAGGACCAGCGAAGGCTCCCCAAAGCAGGTGGCCTCAGTGGGCTGTCATAGGTGGAGAGGGGAAAGGGCCATCTTGATTGAGGGAACTGCCTGAGCAAGAGTCAGAAGGGTTGTGCAAATAGGCTTTGTGCCTCTTGGGGGCCGGGACTGAATTGCTCGTTGATATGACGCAAGCGCTGATTATAGATCCTGGAATATAGTCATTCAGCAAATGGTGGTTAAATAAATGGGAAGAGGAAGGGAAAGAAACACAGAAAGGTGGCATATTCTGAGGATGGGCCCAGTCTGGTAGGGTGGAAAGCATGGTTTGTGGAGATGTGTGGAAAAAAGGCAGATGACAAGGACATCGAGTGCAAGTTAAGGCATTTAGACTCGATCATGAAGGCAACAGGGAATCCAGAGGCCAGCCTCGTGCTGTGCCTATTTCCCTCTGCCTGGCTGATAGGGTGGAAAGCATGGTTTGTGGAGATGTGTGGAAAAAAGGCAGATGACAAGGACATCGAGTGCAAGTTAAGGCATTTAGACTCGATCGTGAAGGCAACAGGGAATCCAGAGGCCAGCCTCGTGC
The DNA here is from genome assembly GCF_000696425.1 of Galeopterus variegatus. Classification (NCBI taxonomy): domain Eukaryota; kingdom Metazoa; phylum Chordata; class Mammalia; order Dermoptera; family Cynocephalidae; genus Galeopterus; species Galeopterus variegatus. The sequence goes on from NW_007735983.1 coordinate 40,478, forward strand.
TGTGCCTATTTCCCTCTGCCTGGCTGGGTAAGAGGGGCCGAGCCGGTGCCCCCCAAGGGACGGGAACTCAGGAGAAGACAGCGGGAGGGCCACCACCAGCCCTCGCGTTCTTCCAGAGCTTCCTGCCTCCTGACGCACTTTCTCAACCATTATACCATTTGGCTCCCCTGGCAACCCTGGGGGTAGGAGGACTGGATTATCTGCCCCATTTATCAGATGAGGGAACCGAGGCCCAGGAAGGTAAAGCTCCCAGGCTAGGGCTCAACTTGAAAAGCAGTGCGTTCGACCATCGTCAGAAATGACGGTGCCGACGTGTATTGACCAGCCAGAGTGGTACTAATAATATGTCACTAAGTGAAAAAGCAGGTTGTGGAACAGCATGTACAGTAGGATTCTGACTTTTTTGAAAAAATAGACCATTATGTAGATGTATATAGATACAGAGAGAAAAAGTAAAAAAAGATAGATCCCACAAGATCATCAGTGATATTTCCGAGTGGTGGGATTATGGGATGTTGTCATTTTCTTCTCAGTATTTTTCAGTATTGCCCAGCCTGTTTTTATGAAATAATTAATATCTTTATAATCAGAATAAAAAGAATAATGACTGCTATAAAAGAAAAGACCACACCAAGGACAAGGGTTTGGATACCCATACCAGCCAGTCGTAAGAATAAATAAATACATAAATAAATAAATGAGAAAAGAAGAAAGAAAAGACCAGAGTGCAGGGAGTGCGTGGGTGGCTGGGGGAAGCTGCGCCTGCACTGACCGCTCTGCCATCCCCCTCGTGCAGTCATGCACACCCAGGTGGTCCAGGTGAATGACTCCATGTATGGCTTCATCGGCACAGACGTGGTGCTCCACTGCAGCTTCGCCAACCCACTGCCCAGTGTGAAGATCACCCAGGTCACATGGCAAAAGGCCACCAATGGCTCCAAGCAGAACGTGGCCATCTACAACCCTGTCATGGGCGTCTCTGTGCTGACTCCTTACCGCGAGCGTGTGGAATTCCTGCGGCGTTCCTTCACCGACGGCACCATCCGCCTCTCCCGCCTAGAGCTGGAGGACGAGGGTGTCTACATCTGCGAGTTCTCCACGTTCCCTACAGGCAATCGTGAGAGCCAGCTCAATCTCACTGTGATGGGTAAGCCCCCTCCCGTCTTGTGCAGAGGCCTTTGACCTGGGAGCTTGGCCATCCTTGGTGTGCCTCAGTGGCCCCAGATGTCCTCCTTGGGTAGGCAGGGCTGTCATAGCTTCAGGAGTGGTGGTTCCAGTCTCTTCTAGCCAGGCTGTGCCACAGTTCACTAGGGATTGGGGACAGGGGCTTAGCTGTGGACAGAGCAGAGGACCAGTATTCAGGTTGGAGCCCCACCTTGGGGCACTTTGTGGGTGGCCAGGAAGCAGGCCAGAGCATCAGTCACCACGGTAAGGACAGGAGCCACTTAAGCTACTTGACTTGAACGTGCCAAGACTCCAAGAAGGCCTAAGCTTGCCACAACAGGATACATATAAGTAGAACAGGGAGGCGATATATCAGAAGACCTTCCTACAAGGAGTTCTGGGAAGGGCTTTGGTGAAGCACAGCTGAGAGGCAGAGATGGCCAGATGACCTCCTGGGCCCATGCATCTTTGACAAGGCGGTAGAGCTGGTCCCATGTCTCTCTCTGGGGAAGGGCTTTGGTGAAGCACAGCTGAGAGGCAGAGATGGCCAGGTGACCTCCTGGGCCCATGCATCTTTGACAAGGCGGTAGAGCTGGTCCCATGTCTCTCTCTGGTTCTCTGCAGCCAAACCCACCAACTGGATAGAGGGCACCCAAGCAGTGCTTCGAGCCAAGAAGGGACAGGATGACAAGGTCCTGGTGGCCACCTGCACCTCAGCCAATGGCAAGCCTCCTAGCGTGGTATCCTGGGAAACACGGCTAAAGGGCGAGGCAGAGTACCAGGAGATCCGGAACCCCAATGGCACAGTGACAGTCATCAGCCGTTACCGCCTGGTGCCCAGCCGGGAAGCCCACCAGCAGTCCCTGGCCTGCATCGTCAACTACCACATGGACCGCTTCAAGGAAAGCCTCACCCTCAATGTGCAGTGTGAGCCAGGGCCGGGTGCCGGGGTGGACCTGCCCAGTGGACGCCACTGTCCCTTCTCACCTCCTCCCCGTCATTCCCTCCTGCTCTGCTTCCCATCTCTGTCACTCCCCACTCCCTTCCTCTCCTCCCCCCACCCCCTGTTCTTTCTGGGGGTGCTGTACCCTCCCTCCTTGTTCCCCTTGCTGTTTCTGCTCCAGGCTCTGTGATCTTCACCCTCCCTCTCATTCTGCTGTTGCCTGTCACCTCTCTTTCCATCTATCACTATCTCAGGCTCCCTTGTGCTAAGTCCTGCTCCCCTGACCTCATCCTTTTCAAACACTACCCTTTGCCCCACAGACGAGCCCGAGGTGACCATTGAGGGGTTTGATGGCAACTGGTACCTGCAGCGGACAGATGTGAAGCTCACGTGCAAAGCTGATGCCAATCCCCCAGCCACCGAGTACCACTGGACCACGTAAGTGCTGCAGGGCTACCTGGTCACCTTGGAAGATGACTTACTGGATCACAGGGGGCCCACCAACCCCACCTCCAGGAGCTTTAGGCAGGGCTAGGCTCGGTTTTGTCAGTGGGAAGGAAGGATGTGAGAGACCCCTCACACACATACACCTCCATTTGACAGGGTCACGATCAGTGGGACAAACCATTCTGCAGAGGGGGCTTCCCTTGTGATCCCTTCCTCTCCCTAAGAAAGAACTTTGTCATTTTTCTTTGGTGATTCAGCCTAAGTCACTCCCACCCCAGCCCCCAGTATTTATTTTTATCGAGGTGTCCCCAGGGAAGCTGGCATTGTAGAGCATTGCCCATGAATCTGCCAACAGAACATGCCATGGGATGCTGGCTTGGTGGGGGGGCAAAGGGGGGTATGGGGGTTTGCAGGGGGAGCTCATCTCCTCTAAGCTGTGCACCTTCAGTTGAGGAAACCCTCATGGGCCTACAGGTGAAGCTTATGTCAAACAAGGAGACTGGAGAGAAAGCGAGGTTGTAGCCCAAAGCCATGGTTGTTTGCGTGCCCTGCAACTGAATTGCTGTTTTACCTGCAACTCTCTCTGTTAGTGCAGATGAGATGGCCCAGCCACTGTACCTCTAGGTGCTAAAAGGAGAACAAGGGCTACGATGTGCTGAGGAGAAACAGCCTCTGGGACATGAAAGAGCCTGGGCATGATCTCAGGTAGCTGTGACCCCAGACAAGCCCTCATCTATAAAATGAGGAAACTGTGGCCTGCCATAAAGGGTTGTTGTCAGGATTATGCTTAATGTAGGTCAAGGACCTAGTGTAGATCAATCTGTCAATAAATGGCCAATGCTCTGTCATTATCATGACCTCCATCATTATCGTTCTTATTAATGGAAGCATCAAAACAAGTCAATAGAGGGGTAAATTACCATCACAACTTCACAAGAGGGAGTGCCTTTAACACTGTTCCTGAGCTAGTTGCAGAGTGAGAAAGTGACAAAAAGAACCTCCTAGAACAGTAAGTGGAATCATGCTGCTGCCGAGACAGACAGGAAGTTATGAGCTCAGGAGGTGACCTCAGGGATACAGGAAACTGGGCGGTGATTACTGCACTCCAGGCATGGGGCTTGGGGAAGCCCTGAGGATTCATCAGCCCTGAGCCTGTGTCTCAGGAGTGGGAGACTTCGTTTGTGGGTAGATTCAAGGCCCAGCTGCAGAAGGAGCAGCCAGAGCTGTCCAGGGGCTACACCCCCTGTCCTCAGGGCACCTCTGTCACTTTTCTCGCCTGGGGCAGGAGGGCGGGGTCACTCGCTGTCTTCTTCAGCTCCACGCCCTTGGCTCCCAGACTGGTTAGGGGAGTACAAATGTCAGGGTTAGAGCCTGGGGAAAGCTGAGGCAGCCCCTCCCCCAGGCTAGGGTTTGGGGGTTTTCACAGATTGGCAAGCGTAAGGGAGGGCCAGAGTCACACATGTCTCTCCTCCTGGAGAAAGTCCGAGCAAAGCTCAAAGACCCTCACAGATGCTGAGCTCTGATGGGACCAGCAAGTCATGTCCCCTGAGGAGTGGTCATAGGGAGTGTGACCACCACTCAGGGAGACAGTGTCATCTGATGAACAGCACAGACCTGGCCTGTGTTCATGTGCTGTCTCTTCCCAGCCATGTGACCTTCAGCAGGTTCCTTACCTCTTTGAGCCTCAGTCTTCTTATGACCATGCAGTGCCCCTGCACAGTGACACCTTCCCCCAATGGTGGGTCACCAACATGTTGGTGGTGTGGGCTGAAGGGCAGGTGGGCCAAGGCCATGCAGGTTTCCAACTGGAAGAGAAGGTCACAACGTGCCTACTGTTGGCATCCAGTTAGGCAGAACCAGGGAAGCATGATGCTCGCCAAATCATGGATAGGCCCGGGAGCTGTTTGTCTGGCCCTCTTGTGGGAGGGTCTCTCAGCCCCCTCTGGAGGACTCAGCCAGGAGGCCTGCACCTTTTCAGAACTATTTATTCTTATGCTCTTGGTCAGTTTCCAAGCAGCAGCCAACCTCGCCACCCTTCCTCCCACATCAGCCAGTGCCTGCCTCATTCTCTGGGGGACCCATCCCGCGGGTCACAGCCATGCCCTGTGCTCCAAGCCCCACTGGTCTGGAAGGAATGCATGGGTGAGAGGGATAAGTGGAAATTTAATTTTTCATTCTGGCCATCCATTCGGGTAATAGCCTTGCCCTTGGCACATCTGGAGAAGGAAATGAAGAACAGCAGGGGCGGGGCAGGAGGTGTGTACGGAGGAGACACTTTGGCACAGGCTTCTTGGGGCCCCATATCCCAGAGGAGGTGGCACTGAGTGGTTCTTGCAAGGATGGGCGAGTGAGCAGAGATGGAGGGTCAGGGTGTCCAGGCAGGGGCAGTTTGTGGGAGGAGAGTGGCTGGAGCGAGTGGGCAGGGATGGAAGGAGTGGGGCTTTCTCTCTAGTGGCCATGCGGAGCGTCTCAATGGCTCTCAGCAGGGAAGCAGCATGGTGAGGCGTGCGGGTTAGACTGAGCATTCAGGAGGCTGCGTGGATGGCACCGAGACACGAGTTGGGGGCTGTCATGGTGAGTCCCTAGGGGGAAACAAAAGGCCCAGGCTGTGGGCATAGGGATGAGGAAACAGAGGAGGCAATCTCAGTGGAATTTGTATATATATTTCCATGGGGCCCAGGCCCTCAGAGGAGCCTATTTCAAAGGACTTTATGCTGAGCAGCAATTTCATGAGGTTGGCCCCAACATCACAAAATACACAGTGGAGCTCCCCTCCCTTCTCCCCCTGGGGGTATGTTCAAGATGGGGAGGGGACCAGGGTGTGGCCTTGACCAGACTGAAGAGACCAAGCGAGGCAGCATCTATCCCTGGGGTGTCAGGAGGAGAGTGGCCATGCCTCTCTGGTTGGGACCCAGTCTCTTGCCACTCCTCAGAGCAGGGAGGCCACTAGGGTGTAGGGTGTCTCTCCAACCCTCATTCCAGCGAAGTCGGCACATCCCTAGGGGGTGAAGGTAACAGGGTCTTCCATCAGGCGGGAAGTTCTTCAGACCAAGGGTGGTGGGCCTTCAAGGCCCGTGTCTGTTTGGAAGGGGGGGTGTGAGCCTACGAGTGTGTATGCCCAGATGTGAGTATGGGTATGTGCCTCTCTCTGTGAGTGTGTAAATGTGAACAGGTGTGAGCAGTCAAGCAACTGTCTGCACGCTGAGTACACAACTGGGAGCCCATGGCCATGTGTGGGTAAATGTGCCTTTCTCCAGGCCAGCAAATGGCAGTGTGTCGGGAGTCTGAGAAGGCAGCTGCGTCCATGCCTCTGGGAGGGTTCAGTTCTCCAGCTTGCCGAGGCCCTGCCTGATGGTCTGACACAATGCACAGCTGCTGCAGCTGCAGGACAGAGGCTTCCCAGAGTTTGACCCCAGGCCTCCCACGCTCCCTGAGCCAGCCGCACTGCATGCTGGGAGGTGTAGTTTCCCAACCTAATCTGAGGCTGGAGCATTTCCTGCCTGAGGAAGCGCCAGGCATCGGCTTTGGAAGCAAGCCCAAACATTCTCTTTGACCCCAAACCTCCTCCAGATCCTGGATCTAGACTATAAATCCTAACCGTTCTCTCCACCTCAGATTCACAAAACCCCCACCCAAGCCCCCCTCCTCCGTCAGGGAGCCAGGAATGCAGAGCCCCCAGTGCCCTGAGGACCAGGCCAGCCAGGGATGCCAGAGGGGAGGCTGCAGCCCTTCAGGAATGGAGCCAAGCTGCCCCCTTTATCAGAGGATGTGAGGGAGGCCGGCTGGGCCCCGCCAGCGAGCACAAATGACCCCACTGCTGGCTGTCCTCTCTCCTCCCAGCTGCGGCCCTTGTGGCTCTGCTCCTGGCACAGAGACAGGAGCTCCTGGCTGAATGTGACAGCTGGAGGGACAGAGGGGGAGGGAGAGGATGCTCCACTCCACACCCGACAGCCCCACTGCTTGCAAATGAGTCCGGTCCCCACACCCTCTCGTTTCTTCTGCCCCCTTCTTGGCACCTTCACTCTGAAGTGTGCAGTGCTGGAAGGTCATCTTAGCCATTCTTCTGCCTCTACACAGGCCTGGCCCTAAGTTCCTTTGGTCCCAGAAGATCCCCAGGGAAGAGTAAACCTCCTTAGGACTTGTGGGGGCAGGGAGCTAACAGAGGGCCTGGAGGGGAAAGAAACCCAATATAATCTGGCCTCAAGCCACCATTCTATACCTCCTGTCCCCTGCGCCAGTGAAATGAGGTCTCTTGTGTGCCCATGCCTGGTTTGACTGTTTCTTGAATACTTGCTCTGCCTAGAGCAAGGCTCACCTCTAAGATATAGCCTTGCCATTATAGAATTCATTCTTTCATTCAACAAATATTTCTTGAACTTTGGCCACATGCCAGGCAATCCAGATGCTTGGGATATGTCAATGAGCAAAACAGACAAAGTTCCTGTCCTTGTGGAACTTACATTTTAACACAGGAGGACAGACAACAAACAATAGATAAAATACATTTTAAAAACCATGTAGTCATTTTAAAGGTAGAATGGAGAAAAGAAGAGCAGGGCATGGGGGACCACAAGTGCTGGGAGGTGGGGAGCTTATAGACTGCAATTTTAAATAGGGTAAGGGTAGTCAGGGAAGGTCTCCATGAGAAGGTGATGTTGAGCCAGGCCCTGAAGGAGTGGACCGTGGGACGCCTGGGGAAGAGCCTCCCGGGGTGTGGAGTGGCCAGTACAAAGGCCCTGAGTGTGCCTGGAGTGGAGTAAGCCTGAAGGAAAGCAGGAAGACATGGCATCAGAGGTTGGGCAGGGCATTGGTTGTGTGGAGCATTTTTAACTCTGCAGATTTGGGCTTTTACTGTGAGTGAAACAAGGAGAGCCATTGGAGGGCTCTGAGCAGAGAAGTGATGTGTTGTGACTTACACTTTAACAGGATCTATCTGGCTTCTGTGCTGAAAACAGAGGTAAAGGGTGGAACCAGGAAAGCAGTCAGATGTCTACTGTAATAAATAATCCAGGCGAGAGATGGTGTCTTGGATCAGGGTTGTAGTGACAGAGATGGCGAGAAGTGGTCAAGTTCTAGATTTATTTTGAATTATAATTTGCAAACTAGTTTGGGACACCAATCATTCTCATGAAACCGATAATATAGTAAACGCTGCTGTACTGTGATTAATGGGGTCCAAAAAAATTCAACCTAGTAAAATAAAATGTAGGAGAGCTTTATTTGTCATTGGGTCTCTGCTGTGGAGGAAAGCACAAAAGTAACTATAGGGTACCTTACATGGTACACAATTGCAACACACTGAAATGAGTCAATCCTAAAGTATCATTAGGCTGCCACTTCCTCAACCTTCTCTCCTTGTTCCTACAGAATAGAAGAACTTTAGCCATTTGAAAATTGGCAGAAGGACCAGAACCAATCATGGCAAATCCTAATTTGCATTTATTTGCTATTTGTACAGGCTTTACTATACTGTGTCAGTATGTGATTAATGGAATGGGATTAGCCATTTTTGAAACCAAAATGAGAGGCGCAAAGATCAGTGTGAGCTGAGAAGAGAAGGTTGCGTGACAGAGGGATCTTGAAGAACTGCAGTAGGCAGGGAGAGCGGCTGAGGAAAGGCATTCCTGGCAGGGTGAGCAGCGAGAGCAAAGCAAGGATGACTTGGATAACAAGGACAGCAAGGAAGGTGAGCTAGCCAAATGCACAGGACAGTGGCAAGGCAGAAGCTTTGCAGGCCAGACCGCGTGGGCCAACATTGCAGCAGGGGAGTCGTTGCTGGCCTTTGAGAAAGGGAGTGATCATGTCTACATAGTGAAAATTAACCTGGTGACTGCAGATGGGGTGACTCTCGTGGAACAGAGACCAAATGAAGGTGGGAGATTCAGGAACCTACTACAACAGTAAAACCTGGCATCAAGTGATAAGGCATTGAATAGGAAGAGTCAAAGATGAATGAGATTCTGAGCTGGAAAAGTGGATGAATGGTGGTGGCAGTGGAGGAATTGGGGGTGTCGTGTGGAATGGAGAGCATTTGGAGGGAGGGTGGAAAACCGGGTTGGAACAGATGGGTTTTGAGGTGATGGTAAGGATTCCAAATGAGGATGTGCTTGAGGGCAGTTTTTCAAATGTGTACCCCTAAATATGAGTCCTGTGAGATGGTCCTGGGAGCAAGCGGGGTGGGGTTCATGCTCCAGTAACTTGGGAAACCCTGCATCCCATACGTTCCTCTTATAGTTCACAGTGTGCACGAGAAGGCGCAGGGCTCTGATGTTTGTCTAAGCCAACGTATCCCAAAGTGTTTGACTCCAGGATATTTGCTCACCCTCTGAGCCGGTGGTTTGAGGTTCCATGGACCACAGTTCGGGAAATGCTGTCCGAGAGGCCTTGGGAGGTAAAGTCCCAGAGTTGGGTGAGAACTGTGTGCCTGAAATGGTTTGGAAAGCCAGAAGGACGAAAGTAACTCATGAAACTGAGACCGGAGCTGTCACTAGGAAAGAAAGTAGATTGAGGGCTGAGGGTACAAGGACAGAGCCTGCAGTGAGACACTGGAGCAGAGACAAAGCCCAGCTCTCCAGCCAGAGACAGAACACTCAGAGAGGAAAGCCAGGGATCAAGGAATCCTGTATGGGAGGCAAGGGAAATAATGCAGGGAAAAAAGGCAGGTCCCTCCATCTGGATGCCTTTTTTATTCTCTTGGCCTCTCCAAGTCCTTGCCATCCTTCAAGCCTGGACAAAGTCCAGCCTCCTCCAAGAAGCCTTTTCTAACTGCAAGCCATAGTGCTCTCTTCCCCTGCACTCCTGAGCACTTCGCTGCCAAGTCCCTTCGCAGCTGCCTGCTGCTATGTCTCTAAGAGTGTCATGCGGTTCCCCAGCGAGGCTGAGTTTCTTGTTTCCTGCATCTAGCAAGATAGATGCTCAGTACATGTTTACTGACTGAAGGGTGGATGAAGATCTGGAGGCATATGCAGAGAAGAGAAATTATTCAGATCTGGATGAGAACTGGACAGGTAGGGGCTGGGTTCCTCTCAGCTGTCTGTGGAACTCCCATCTCATGGGGCGCAGGTGTGGGGCCCTTTTAAGGACAGTAAACAGATGGGACTTGGTGAGCCAGGAGAAGCTTGAGGTTCCAGGGAGGGTGTTCTGGAGATAGGCAGTCCAGACATATTGTCAATAAATATTTACTGGGCAGCTACTTGGTGACTTGCACTGAGGACAAGTGGGGAGCCGAGTCCTTGGCAGTCATGCTTCTCTACCATTTCCTGCACGTTAGGGTCTGGGTGCAGAAGCACCTGGGTAGTCCCAGCTCCACCATGTAACCTTGGACACATAGGCTCCTTTTCTCTGGGCCCCCGTGTTTTCATTAATCCTTTCAGCCTGAACTCCAGGAAGACCTTTCCGCTTCTCTAGAATCCTTGCCCTGCCCCTGCCTGCTTCAGACAGCACCACACACACCCACCTGGGAGAAGCTGAATCAGGAAGGGAGCTGGCAACAACAGACTCCCAATGCCGGGACATGTCCCCAAACCCACCCCTGACCCTGCTGGCCTGAAAAGAGCAGGGCCAGAGCAGCCGAGGGAGCTCAGCCCTCTTGGCTTGCCCTGAACCCGCACCCCAGCTCCTCCTGACCAAGGCCAGCCGTGGTCTCCGGTGCCACCCTGTGGTGGTGCTGGGAACCGCCTCCCTTAGAGGTCCCTGGGACCTCTTTGACCACTGGCATGGCCCTGGCTTCACCCACTCTCCCAGGCCCTGTAAGAAAAGGGAAAGGGCAGCGTTGCCCAGAGCAGAACAGCACTGTAGCCAGCCCCACTGGCACAGAAGTCATCCACCCAGCCTCCTCTCCTGTCCCACCTGCTTCCTTTCTCTCCTTTTCACCTCTCCTGCCTTCTCGTCTCCACTCTGCTCTCAGTTGTGCACATATCTGTGCACAGAGATCCATCACGCCAGCACAGGCATGTAGGCCCTCCCCCAGATATGTGCTTCCCGAGTCGCGGGCTTGCCCATGATGACAAGAGTGTGTGCCCATGCACACGCTCTCTTGTGTGTCCTCGTCGCCTTTGCTATACAGACGCACTTTCATGCCCCCTCTCTGCCCAGCCCTGCATGTGCCTGCGCCCTGCATGCTGCGTACATTATGCTTACAGCCCAGGCTAGCAGCACCGCCAGGTCTCCACTTTGCCATGCAGGGCCAGACTACAGCCAACAGCCACAGCCCTGGTTTCTGGCACCTTAGCAGCTGATTGGCACTCATAGAACATCTACTGGGCCAGAACCTGGGAACCCGTTTTCCCTGTACCCTGGGGGCAGACGAAATCAGGCATCTTGGAAGCCAAAGCAATGGTGTTGGGGCATAGTAGCCACTAGGTGTTGGGCAGAGGGGCACTGGTGACATTTACACAGACTTTACACGCAAGAGAAGCAATGTGGCATCATTGGCTGGGTGGCTAAGCCTCGTGTCTTCGTGTATTGAATGGACATGAATAGCATACCTGCTTCACAAGGTTGTGACCATGAATGGCATCTACTGGACACAGTGCCAAGGGTGGAGCTGGCACATGTGTCTCTGTGCACCACGAATGGGGGTTGGGCGGGTTGGCATCAGGTCCAGAGACAGGACAGAAGGCCTAGTGCTGTGGGTGCTGTCTCCTGCCTCTCTCTCCTCTTGCCTGCCTCTTGCTCCAGCTGCCATTCTGAGGCACAGTTGGGCTCCAGGAGGGGTGGGTGCCCAACAGCCTCTGGAACTGGAGCTGCTGGAACTTGGGGTGCAGACAGCCTGTCCATCCCGGCCTCTTCCTCCCCTGCCTCCTGCCTCCCTCCTCCCCCCCGCCCACGCTCCAGGAGCACACGCTGACTGTCCCCTCCATCTCTTTTCCTCACCCAGAATTCCCCTACACCCCGTCTCCTCCCGAGCATGGGCGGCGCGCCGGGCCGGTGCCCACGGCCATCATTGGGGGCGTGGCGGGGAGCGTCCTGCTCGTGCTGATTGTGGTCGGCGGGATCGTGATGGCCCTGCGCCGGCGCCGGCACACCTTCAAGGGGGACTACAGCACCAAGAAGCACGTGTACGGCAACGGCTACAGCAAGGCAGGCATCCCCCAGCACCACCCGCCCATGGCACAGAACCTGCAGTACCCCGACGACTCAGACGACGAGAAGAAGGCTGGCCCGCTGGGCGGGAGCAGCTACGAGGAGGAAGAGGAGGAGGAGGGCGGGGGGGGCGAGCGCAAGGGGGGCGGCCCCCACCCCCCCACCCCAAATATGACGAGGACGCCAAACGGCCCTACTTCACAGTGGATGAGGCAGAAGCCCGTCAGGATGGCTACGGGGACCGGACTCTGGGCTACCAGTACGACCCTGAGCAGCTGGACTTGGCTGAGAACATGGTTTCTCAGAACGACGGGTCTTTCATTTCCAAGAAGGAGTGGTATGTGTAGCCCCCCTTCCAGAGCCTCTGTCTGTGCCCACTTCTCCCCAGCCCCGACCCGCACGCCCCCTGCCTGCCCCCCACCGCCCACTCCTCCAGGAGTGCAGCAGACTCGCCCAGCTGCCCAAAGCCAGCCCCAAACTCCTGGGGAGCCGGGGGAGCTCAGGACAGACACGACTTGGCTTCGTTTTTTATCTCCTCCCTCCCCCCAGCCCTTCCCCATGGTGTTGTGTTCGACTGTGGCTTTAGTGTTGCTGTATCTTCCCCTTTCCAGCCCCACCCGCCTGCCCTCTGTGTAGGGAGCCCTGTTCTTGTCTTGTGTACCTGGGCATCCCTCCAGGGTTTGGGGAGCCAGACCTCCCCCACCCCCCAACACTGGAATTTCTTTGTGTTCTCTTCTTCGGGGGTGGGGGGCTTCAGGGGCTCCAAGAGGAAAAGCCTCAGCCCACCCCCAGATGCTGCTCCTCTTCCCAGGGAGAGAGAACCCAGTGCCCCTCACCATAAGCTGACGCAGCAGTGAGTTTAGACCCCTAGTCTATACAGCCCATGCACCCAGGAGGCGGGGGGGGGGGGGGGCCGGGGGT
>NW_007735983.1:54014-70473 GCF_000696425.1 Galeopterus variegatus
GGGGGGGGGGGGGGGGGGCCTGTGGCTTCTCCAAAGTACCCCAGAGGGTCTTGTTTGTTCAGTGGGGCCTTGGACAGTGTGTTCCTGGTGAGGTTGGGTTTACATTTTTTTTTCCTCATTAGCCTACAGAGAGTCAAGTTGGCCCAGCTCTGGTTTGTGGCTTCTCTTTACCCCTAGTCTATTCCCACATAGTGGGACTCCAGGTGGACTCTGGCTCCTGCTTCCTGTATGCCTCTGCCAACATATCCACACACAAGCACATGCACACACACAGCTCGTGTCTCCCCCTCCTCTCCCGGGGTCCTGTGCCCTCCCAGGCTGGCCACTGCCTGAGGCCCACCCCTCTTTCTCCACCTCTTCCCCCTTCCCAGTTGAGGACGGGGACAGCTGAGACCAGGCCCCCCTGGTGCCTCCACCCAAGGTTCTCAGGCTGGCCCCCAAACGGCTTCTTACAGTACGGAAGTTTCTCAGATTTCTTCCTTATCTGTCAAGAGCCACAAGTGCTTGATTCTCTTGGAAAGTCAGGCCTGGAATCCCAGAAGGGAATTACCTCCAGGAATTAGAGGCAAAGTATCTGTGTGAAGAAGGAAGCCCCTGTGGGAGATGGTCTGCAAACAGGAGTATGGATAACACCTCACACATGAGGCCAGTGCAGGTGTCTGGGGCAGCCAGGGAACCTCCACTTGCCCCCTTTCCACCCCCTGCTGGCCCTGCTCCCCGTTCTGAGATGAGGAGAGGACCTTGGAGAAGCTCTCTCTTTGAGTGCAGATTTCCTCCTTGAATGGGACTCTGGTTCCTGTCAGCCACCCAACACTGGTCTTCCCACATATATCATGGAGAAAGACCACTCCCGGCCTCTCTGTCCCCCAGCTCAAAGTGCCTCAGTTCCTCCATCTGCTCCCCAGCTCCCCCCAGCACTCTAAATGGTCATGCCCATGGGAAAGACCCTGGGATGGGAGAGGCAGGCTCCGAGGGCCCTCATGCCCGCCCATTAGGATTCTAGTTGGCCCAGGGTGTCAGGGGCTCATAGGATGGCAAGTGTTGGGAGGGGGACAGACCACTGTGTGCCCCACGGGCACTGACCTACCCTGCCATAGGCTTCTTAAGGGAGCCACCCAGCCCCCCCACCCTACTCCCCTCCCTGGTGCTGCTACTGAACCCCCCCATCCAGCTCCATCTCTGCCCAGACCACCCTGGGCCCACCTGCTGGGCCACCCTCGCCCGGTCCTCACTGCCCTAGCCCCAGCCCAGGCCGCCCAGTAGCCACGTAGCAGAAGTCTGAAGCCATGCCAGCCCTGGGGCAGCTCTCCCCTCTTGGCATTCGGGGTACTGGATGGGGTGGAGTTAGGGGAGAAAGGTCTAGGGACTTTCTAGCCACAGGGCAGAGGGAGGTGGAGGAGCTGGGCTGCTTCTCCCAGCAGTATTAGTGTCCCTCTAGGGTTGGGGACCTTTTCCATGTTACATCAGTACCCCATCCCATCTCACGCCACTGGCCCCTTGGCCCCCTTTCTTCCCCAGGCAGCAGGCAGTCCCAGGGGCCTGCATGATAGAGGCATTACCTGTCCCCTTGAAACCACAAGACTGAAAGTACTCCTCCTCCTGCGTCTCCCTTATCCTGCACTGCCACCCCCTGTTCCTCATTCTGTGGTGGACTTAGGAGGCTCCAGGCCCAGCCAAAGCACTGAGTCCTCCTTAAGGCACCTCCACGCCCTCCCTTCAGGCAAAGCACAAATTATGGGATCCATGTCGCAGGGCCATGTAGGAGGTTCCTGCCTTACCAGGAGCCCAGCAGCAGCATACCAGCTGGGGCAGCTGCTATCCTGGGCTGAGGGTGGGGATGAGGCAGGGACTGCACTTGGCCTGGGAGACGGGGTTTTCTGTGCCCCGAGTTCATGGGAAGGTGGGCACTGCTGTTGGGCCCACAGACACAACCAGCTGGCACAGGGGAGGTCTGGTCCAGCAGAGAGATGAGGACATTTTGCTTCTCCTTCATGCCCCCAGTGTGAGCTGAGCTTCTGCTTTGCCATAAATGAAATAAACTTGGTATTAATTATGCCAAGGCCTCCCCAGTTGTCCTTCTGCCTCCTGTTGCCCTCCCTGTCTTTGCCTCACCACCGACCCCCGCCTACTCCACCTTTCCCTGTATTTCCGTACAGATTTTGATATTGCTCTAATGTGTAACAGAATCATCCGATTCCCCTTTTATCAGAAGGATCTGAACAGCAGCAGCACAGAATAGGTGAATGCAAGTGCAGTACACGTGAACACGGTGGGCACACACACCTCCAACACACCCAAGCACAGGAGCATGTGTGTGCACACACATGCAGCACACACGCAGCCAGATGGACACTCAGCACAGACACAGCAGAGGAATGTGTTTCTGCTGAAAGCCCTTAAGGAGAAACAGTTTCCCAGTGCTTGGGCTGTAAGAGACATTCACAGGGGCCCTGTTTCCTGGGCACATGCCCAAGTCACTGGTGCGATAATTTTTCTGCCATCCTCAAAGACCCGGGAATTGTGTTAGGTGAGTGTGGGCAGCTCACCTGAGCCAAGCAGACACAGGAGTCCCCTCTCCTGGGACGAGGGGAGTGCTTCCAGGCCTCTGGGGTCCTGACAGGGACCGTCAAAGCCTGACTGCCAAAAGAAACCCTCTCCTAGTGAGGGACAGGTGGGTCCCCCCAAGCCCCTACACCCACAGGTAGACCTCACAAACTGCCCTGTGCCTGGGCGCCCGGGAAGCAGCCCCTCTGCCGGGGTCCAGGCATGGGGGTTTCTGCTGCTCTTCTGACCCCTGCTGTGAGGATGGGATTATTGGCCGAACAAATTGGCTTCCTTTTTTGTATAAACGGAAACAATCCAGGAGAAGCTGCCACCCTCACTCTGTAACACGCTACTTTGCTCCAGTTTCTCCATCACCCTTTTCGCCTTTGGTCCTGGGGACAGCCCAGCAGATTCTCCTGGTTCTGACCCAGGGGGTGTCTGCATCACCCCCTTTTACTTGTATTAAAAAAAAAATGATGGGTTGAAAAATGTACTGAGGAAAAAAAATGTACTTTTTTATAAATAAAGTTTAAAACAAATCCATTTGCTTTGGATCACTCCCCTCATTTCCCTGCTGTGGGGGTGGGAACGGGGTAAAGCTGGAGAGGGTGGCACAGAAGGATAGTGAAGGGACGGAGCCCCTGCCCTTGTGCTCCTATCAGGTCTCTGACAGGGAGGCAGTCTCCAAGGAACCCCACCCGCCGCTGGCTTGCAGGAGCCCCCCAGGAGAAAGTGCACAGGCTCCATGGAACCATCTTCCCCACAAGTGGGAAGACCATGGACCCTTCACACAGGAAGGGCGCAGCCTCTGCAGACACAGGATGGAGTCCTTCAAGGAAGTGAGGCCTGGGAAAGCCAGGGGACACAGCAAAGAGCCTGGGACTGGCTGGGGAGTGCAGGCGCCTCCTGCCCCAGAGCTGCTAAGCTCTCCAGTTCCCCTTATCACTCCACTCCCTGTTGTCCTGTGCCTTCCTGCCAAGTCCCCTCCTGTGGCTGTTCTGGAGAAGAAAACCAGCAGTGTCACACCTGCCATGTTAGGTCCCTGGGGACAGAAGAGACAGGAGCTTTATCCTTTCATCTTTTATTTTGAGGATATTGCCTGCCCATCCCCTCAAGCTCTCCCTGAGACCCAGTCCCTGCCCCATTTCTCTCCAGGGGGCTGGTTGGAGGGAAGGTCTCCTTGTTCCTTGGTTACCTCCCGCCTCCTTACACCAGCACCATCTGCTTCCCATCTCCTGGGCTGGAATGCAGGACAAATCGATCCTGGGGATGGGAGTGGTAGGGACTGCCCCCTCCCAGCCACCCACCCCCATCCCCCGTCCCCCACCCCCGTAGCATCTCCTTTCACTGAAATCTACACCATAGACCTCTGGGAAAGGGGGTAGGGACAATAGAAGTCAAAGTGGCTGCTTAGCAGAAAGCCCTCCTGCCCATTTGGGGGTGAGGTCAAGTTCTCCACACCTAGGATGGGGCAGGATAGACAGGCAGAGTCAGGCGTGGAGGAGAAGCTGGCAGCTGCTGACGGCTGACTGGGCCCCTCACTAGAAGGCCAAACTCACCACCCTAGATGGGGCTGTGTTGAGATGCTGATAGTCGAATGAGATGCAAATTGGTTGTTTAAGCGGTCACTTCCTCAGTTTTCTAGGCTGTTCGTTTAAGTTAGTTTTTAATTTGCACAGGCAATAAATGCTTAATTACATTATTAATATATTGGAAGAGAGCAGTGGACAGAACATCCTAATTGGCATTTAACTAGAGCGTTCCGGCAAATTAGCCAAGACTTTCTGCGGCAGCAGGAGGAGGGCAAGACAATTAGTCCCAGGCACAGCCTCTCTGGTTGGAGCTTCGGGCAGGAGAAGCCAGGCCCCATCCCTTCCCCCAGACCCCGGTGCCAGGGTGCCCCAGCTCACCCAGCCCCCAGGAGTCCAGGGGCATACTCTTAGTTTTCTAGTCAAGTTAGGCTTAGGAAGAACTTTCTGCTAGTTAGGCCATGGCTCCTTCTGTCCAAACCTCAACACTTGCCGCCCACTCTCAGCAGAGAAGGCAAATGCTGGATGGCCTGGAGGCAGCACTGCGTGAGTGGCTAAGGTCCCCTGGGATGTGCCCACCATCGCCCTATCTCAACTGATGAGCCCACGAGTAAGAGAGCTGGTCTGCCAGAAGCTCCTCTCCGGAGACCATGGAGGCCTTTCTCTCTACTCTCATCCCCTCCTGGCTGCAGATGATTAAGGCAATGAATTTGACGAATTGAGGGATTTATTACTCATTCATGCATTCAATCATTTAGGTCACATTTTTGGTCACTCTGTGCCATGCACTGTGTGCTACTGTGATAGTCCTCCCCAAAGCCCCAGCTCTTAAAGAGTGCAGAGCCTCAGGGATCCCAGATTTCAAAACAGTCAGTGCCATGCTGGCTGCGGGCTGTAGCAGAGCTGTGTGTAAAGTGCTGTGGTAGCACAGGATGGAAGTGGCTAATTTTGTTCGGGAGGGTCAGAGGTGACATTTCACCCAGGCCTTGAAGGATGTATAGGAGTGTTCCAGACAAAGGTGTGTTAAAAGTGTTCCAGGCGAACTTGAGAATTTAGCATCTTATATTGGTTGTTCTAAAAGAGATCATCCTAGTGCAGCACACTTACTCTGCACGTGGAGAACTGAAGTCCAGAGAGGAAACAGGTTTGGCCCAATCACACCATCAGGAAGCACATCTCAACATGCTCAAGGGCAGGGCCGTGTCTTGAAAGCAGTAGGAGAGGGATGAATCCAGGGGAAGGGGGCGGAGGAAGCAGGAAGACGAGGATACTAGATCCAGTACCAGTTTCTGTTCACCTACGAAGCAGCCAGAACCCCCAGTAGGGTATAAACTGAATTTGCAGGAGCTGTGTTTGGGGTTGAGTGGAATCACCCCCAAACACGGGACCCAACAGAAACAACTTCCCAGAACAGGTGGTCTCTGAGATGGTTTTGAAGAATGGGAGAAGCAGGGATAGGTGGGAAAGTTGGTAGAGGAGACCTGCTCTTGGGACCACCTCTGCACCTGCCCCCACGGCAGAACACTTCTGGGGGGGACAGAGCTTCAGATATTGGGAGATGGTTGGTTGCTCCTCACCAAAACACATTCTCATACGTGTAACCCTATATCATAGCCATCAGGACACTTAGCAACAGAGCTGTTAAGAGCCCAGACTTTGGAGTCAGGCAAACCTGGGTTCAAGTCTTGACTCAGTGGGTCAGTAGCTGTGAGAAAGCCACAATTGCCAGCACAGGACAAGCACTCAAACCCACATTGAACAGCCCCGGTTACCTCTGGAATGCAGGTGATGCTGAGGGGTCAGTGCAGGCTAACTTTTGGTAGTGGGAGAGGCTGTGTGTTTGTGAGGGCAGGGAGTCTGTGGGAAATCTCTGTGGCCAGCACAGGACAAGCACTCAAACCCACATTAAACAGCCCCGGTTACCTCTGGAATGCAGGTGATGCTGAGGGGTGAGTGCAGGCTCACTTTTGGTAGTGGGAGAGGCTGTGTGTTTGTGAGGGCAGGGAGTCTGTGGGAAATCTCTGTACCTTTCCCCCAGTCTCCTGTGAACCCAAAAATTGCTCTAAAAAATAAAATTTATCTTAAAAAAGAAAACATTCCCAGTTACTCTAGGTATTTCCTGAAAAACCCCCATTACCATCTCCCTCTCATTCTGAGGGCCAGGGATAAACTGCTGTTCCCGGGAATGGTCTGGCCAGCAGGGGATGGGGGTGGAGGGGTGGGGGATTGTCCTTGTTTCCTTCCTGAACCTGCCTACCCCCTCTTACCCAGTGGACACAGCTGATCCAGGTGACCTCAGGATGTTTGCATGGAACACAGAGGGGCTCAATCCTGGTGGTCAAATTTCTGGGGGGGTGGGTGGATGGATGGATCAGTAAACCTTTGAGTCATTTTCACGTGTGCCATCTCTAAGCAGGTCTCCCTCACCCTGTACTTCCCTATTTCCCCCCCAGACGTGGTGATTTTCATGTATATCTGCTATGTTTTATCTCGATGATCAGGGTTAGTATTCCAGCCTGTTGCGGTCCTTTCGAATGTTGATTTTATCATCAGTTTAGCTCACAGCAGACATTTATTGGAAATCTGGTGAAAGAAAAGAGACAGGTCTTTAGAGTCAAACTGACCTGGATTCAATCCCTCATTTCACCACTTATCAGCTGTGTGGACCTTGGGCAAGTTGCTTGTCTTCCCTGAGCTTTATGTCTCAATCTATGTGAACAGACTGCTGGGTTGAAGAAAGACAGTTCGTATAGACAGTAAGTTATTTGTAAAGCAGATAATAGTACCTACCACAGAGGGCTGCTTTAAGGATTAAAGGAGAATAATCTCCTTATAAGGTAGTTAACACAATGCCTGGGACAGACTGAGTGCTTGGTCAAGTTTATTTAGGCTAGTGTTATTTCTTACCATTATTTTCACCGCTGTGTGTCTGCCCTAAGCAGGGAAAGGGAACCTGTCATGGAAACGAGATCAGGTATTAGGACACTTGCCAAGTTGTAGTAGTATCCCAGCTCTGCGCCATCCTGGCTGTGTGGTGACCACCACCCCTTAGTTTCTTCCTCCCTGATTTGCATCATTCTGCACAACAACCCACCAGCTGGCATGGAGGAGCTGGGATGTGTCCCTCAGGGCAGGGCCACCCTCATACAGCAAGGAACTGTGGCCAGCTGCAGGAACGTGAGGCCATATTTACTCCAAAGCAAGCCTGCCAGTGCATCCTCCAAAGTTTCATCTGCTGAAATGCCCAGGAGCCATCTGAGATGGGAGGCAGGGGGATGGGTCTTAACTTTGGTCTATTTTATTTACCATGATTCAATGTAAGATTTTGGTCTTCTGTTATTTTTAAACTTTTTTATTGAAGAATGCACCACTAACAGTAAAGTCTATACATTTTAAGGCTTTAGCTCCACAAGGTCACACCTATGTTACCACCCCCAAATCAAGACAGAGGCTCACTCACACCCCCTCCCAGGCGAGACCCCCATTTCAGGAACTTCACAGATGGAGAATCACACCAAGTGCACTCTTTTTCTGTCTGGCTTCCCTCACTCAACATGATGTCCGTCAGATCCATCCGTGAGGTTTGTTTTCCACTGCTGTGTGTTATTCTCCTGTGTGCATTTCTCTATCCGTCATCAATGCATATGTGAGTTGTCTCCAGTTTGGGACAATTACGAATAAAGTTGCTACACACATTCTTGTATGCCACTTTGGGGCCCATCACACTCATTTCTGTAGGGAGTAGAACTAGGGTTGGTAGATACAACCAGCTTTCCAAAGTGGCTGTGCCAGTTTATGCCCCCACCAGCCATCAGCCCCCATCAGCAGGGGGCTGATGGCTCTGCCTCCTGGTCCACACTTGGTATCATCTGTCCCTTTAGTTTTAGCCATCCTGGCAAGAGCGTAGAGGTATCTTATTTTTTAATTTGCATTTTCCTGATGACTAATGATGTTGAGTACTCTTTCATATGACTATCAGAGATCTGGGGTTTTGAAAGGGTCTTAGACTTTAAAAAAACAAAAACAAAAAAAGGAATGTTTGAAAACCCATTGTCACACGTTCCTGGCATCTCAGGAGGAGAGGTTGGTATCCTTTCAGCCTCACTGTGGTCCTCCCAGGACAGGTCCCTATTCTGGGACATAGGAAGCACTGAGGAGGCTGGGACAGGACAGGTAGAGACAGAGGGGGAGAGGGATGACAAGGGCTCTGGGAGAATCCCAGAGTAGCGGAAGGGACAGACCAGCAATCAGGAAACAGGAATCGTCACATAAAACACAGAGCAATGCCCTCTGGCTGGCATGAGGTGTTGAGGTGTCATGGTGACTACACCAGGTGGGGCTTGCTGGGAAACCTCCCTCTGCTCCCCGCGATTGACTCCATAGCAGTGCAGATTTCCTGGGGTGATTTATGAGAAGAAGGCAGCGGGCAGTGAGTCACACACGGGTGGGGTTTTCACTGATGACTACGATGGGTTGGAGGGGAAGAGCTGGTGGTCAGGACTGAAATGCAGGCAGGAGGCAGGTAACATGCCGAATAGAGTCCTGGACTGGGACTGGGGAGGGTGGGGAGCTCGGGGGAGAAGGGGCTGGGCTCTGCTTCCAGTTCTGCCACTTCTCACCAGACGACCTTGAGCAAGGCCCTATGCCCTCTGTTTCTATGACCAAGGGGACTACGGCATGGCCCCTCTCTGCATCTGGAAAAAGAGCCTGGGAGATGGGAGCCAGGTGGCCTCTACTGGGCTGCTCCTGGAGACAAAGCGGCAAAGCTGGGGCAGCGGGTCATGCAGCTCCTCAACAGCCCTGACAGTGATGGATCACCACGCCCCAATTCATGGCCTCTATCTGCTGCAATTGATCCTGAGACCAGGTGCCTGGGGTGATAGTGGCCAAGGGCAGCTTCTAGAAAAGTCCAGTTTGTAGCAGCAGTGGGAATGTGGGGGAGGGTAGGCAGCAGCCTCTAGCAGGCTGTTCTCACCCCCTTACTGGTGAGAGCACCCCATTCTGTCCTCCCTGCAGAGAAGTGAAGGATCCTCCCGGCTAACAAAACAAATGATCCAAGCTTCTACAAGAGGTGAGCAGAGAAAGGATTCCCATAGTGAAGACCATCGTGGGAGTGGGTTCCCACAGTCTCTGCAGACAGTCCACTTAAGGAGTAGGGGGGAGTCAGACCCTCAGGAAAGACTGCAGCTGCTGTCTCCAAGGTTTTCCTCCAGAGGAGTGTCTGTTCACCCTAGGAAGATATGGGTTGCTGATCAGTGACAAGTGTAGGTCCCTTACATGAGATTCTTTCAGGAGACATCCTCAAGTCACTATGGAACTGGAGCCCCAGGTGATTGGCACTGGACTTGCTGCAGGCTCTGGGATAGAGACAGCACCCAAGGCCTCCCTGACTGGGAAGGCTCACCCTCTATACCTGCTGCCTCCTCTTGGGTGTTTTCTGCATCACCTCCCAGAGATCAGGTTCTACTTTCCAAAGCCTGGGCCCATGGGTGTCCTGGCCCAAGCCCTACTCTTCTTGTCCCTACAGCTTGACACATGCAAACCAAGCAGAAATCTATCTACCTATTTTAGAATTAGAGACCATTAGAATCAGATGAACCTCCAGGATCATTTTCCCCATTTCTCAAATGGGGAAACTGAGTCCCAGGAGCTTAACAACAGCAAGAATTCCTTACATTTATATAATGTTTGGACATCACAAGGTGACTCAATGTATTTTAATAATACCTGATACTTACGATATCACTCATTAAGTATCAGGCACTGTTCAAAGTATGTTCCAGTGTTAAATGCTCACCTCAGTTCAGGGAGGTAGGTATTCCTATTATTGCCATCATCTCCAAGACACAGGGAAATGAAGAGAGCTGCCTGTATTTTAATAATACCTGATACTTACGATATCACTCATTAAGTATCAGGCACTGTTCAAAGTATGTTCCAGTGTTAAATGCTCACCTCAGTTCAAGGAGGTAGGTATTCCTATTATTGCCATCATCTCCAAGACACAGGGAAATGAAGAGAGCTGCCCAACATCACAGAGTTAGCAGGTGGGGAGCTGGGCTTCAAACCCAGGAAGTGACCCCAGAGGCTATGCCTCTAACCACTCTGCAATCCTACCCTCTGTCTGCCACCACAGAGACTATAAAGCACAGAGCCATGCCCTGGTATCAGAGTGGGAGGAAGTCCAGGAGAGGGGAACTATACCAGCCTAAGTCTTGGGGGATCCCGGGCCCAATACATGTTTCGGTACACCCACAAAGCAGCAAGTGCCCCAGGCAGGGAACAACTGAGCTCGTAGGAACCATGTTCGGTATCAGATGCAGTCATCAGAGGCAAGCAGGGCTCATGAGGTAAGACTTCCTGGAAAAGATGGTATCGGAAACGATTTTGTAAAATGGGAGTGATCTGGGAAAGTTGTAGAATACACGGCACTGGGGAGGAGCAAAGACCTCCATGCAAATGTTTGCAGCAAGCATCGACTAGAATAGACCAGGTGCCTTGGGCTCCAGGAAGGGACCTTGGAGCCCTGTGATCCTCACAACCCCCAGGGGAGATCAGCAAGAGGCTGGTCTGCCCAACCCTATCTAGGTGATGATCAGCCCCGAGGCTTAGGGATGTTCAGTGTCTCACCCAAAGCCACACAGGTGGTGAGTAGTAGACTCAGAACTTGGACCCAGGACTCCTGATTCCAAACCAAGTGCTCTTCGCACTGTGCTGAACCTCCCATTAAGAAGAGACAAAACACTGCCACAGCTCACAGTTTTCCATGGGGTTATAAATGCATCGGACACATACAGTCCATTTGAGGTAGTGCTCTGAAATCTCCAAGCACAGCCTGGACACACTCACACACTGCAGGTGGGTCCAGTTTTAGAGTCAGACAGGCCTGAGTTCCGTCACCAAGTCTTTCTCTTATTAGCCTGGTGATCTGGGGTATAAAGTTTAAGTAGTATAAAATAGGGACGAATGCCTACTTCCAGGGTGCAGCGCGGAGCAAGTGAAATACAATGCACATGGCCTGTGCTCAGTAAATACCACCCCATGCCGCCCCCCACCCAGCCCCACACCTACCCCCAGTCCAAATCAGACCTCAGCCAGCTTTTCTCCCAAGGAAGACCCAGAGTTCAGGTGTCCCTGTTTCTCTTCTTGAGACTGTTTTCCCCTCAATTTGAGAGGGGTAAACAAATTAACCACATCTATTCTCTGAAGCCTCATATGGTGCTGCCCATAGAACTTTCCAGAACTAAACGAACCCACTCCTCATCACCTCCCTAGATGTGTCCAGGTCTTGAAGTTCTCCAGATTTCTTGAGTCTTCAGCCCCCCAGGGTATTAGAGCTCATCCTTTCCTCCCACCCCTATCTTAAAAAACACACGCTTTCAGAACCAGAACTCCTGAGGAGGGTGAATTTGTGTCTTCCATCTTGGCAAGGCCTAGAGAAACTTCATTGAATTTAATTGCATTTTAACATAATCATTTACATATCTAAATCCCCTCATTTCAATTACTCTAAATATATACTTGATGTGGGGGATTTTCCACAAGTACCTGAGGCCATGGTGTTGGGTCCTGGGATGACATAGGCCCTGCTGAGATGGGCAGATGGACAGACCGTCAACACCCATCACTCCCAGGAAGACAGCAGACCCTCTGCTTCCAGCTTTCTGTTTCGGGACTGCTAAGCTGTTCAGGTCCCTTCCTGGGAGCCTGAGAGCTCCTGGTCTGTCCTCTGTCCCCATGGGAGGGTGACAATTCCACTTTTCCTGCTGGTCACCTGTTAACTCCAGAATCACCTCTGTTCACCTCCTAACCACCCTGCAAAGGCGGACCTACCTGGAAGAGGGTAAACATGCCAGAAAGCAAGTTGATGGGGTGAATCCCCACACTGATTAAGTAAGAAAAGAGACATGGGTACCCCGACGTTGGAGCAGCTCTGCCCCAGCAGGGCTCAGAATCCGCATGTGAATCCCAGCGACCTAAGTCACAACGAGCTTAGTCACAACCTCGATATGACTTTGGACGGACCTACCTGGAAGAGGGTAAACATGCCAGAAAGCAAGTTGATGGGGTGAATCCCCACATTGATTAAGTAAGAAAAGAGACATGGGTACCCTGACGTTGGAGCAGCTCTGCCCCAGCAGGGCTCAGAATCCACATGTGAATCCCAGCGACCTAAGTCACAACGAGCTTAGTCACAACCTCGATATGACTTTGGAAAAGCCACTTCTCTCCTGTGCCTCAGTTTTCTTACCTGTAGAATAACATTAACCCATGCTCTGCCTATCTCCTAGGATTTAGCAAAGACATGAAACTGAAAGCCCTTTGTCAACTGTGTAAAGAATCATAATTATCCAATGACCTTTCAAGTTTGTTCCCCTCAAAGGAGCCGGCAAGGCCCTGCTAGAATACCTCCAGTGGCAGGAAACTTACTTCTTCCTCAGGTAGCCCAAGCTCTCTGCAGGCAAACTGACCTTCAGAGATTTCCAGTAGGGCTGGCCCATGGCTCTCTCGGGATTGTGTGGTGCTGATAACACCAAGGTCATGGGTTCGGATCCTATATAGGGATGGCCGGTTAGTTCATTGGGTGAGCGTGGTGCTGACAACACCAAGCCAAGGGTTAAGACCCCCTTACTGGTCATCTTTTTCTTTTTTTTTTTTTTAAAAAGAGATTTCCAGTGAGTCTGCAGCTGGATGGTAAATTACATCAGGAGAAGAAACCGGTTCTCCATGAGCTCGGCCATTCCTGCGTTTATGTAGTTCCTATTTTTCTTATTTTCCTGGTAACGAATGCTCATCTTGTCCCAGATGAAATAAAGTGTAAGAACAACTTGCCCCCATTGGCAGTGACTGTAATGGCAAGAAGCTCAGGCTGGCAGAGGCAGGGGGCAGGGGACAGGGATTGAGGACTCTCCAGGGCCAGATCCTGTTAAGAGGGGACCAAGGGAAGAGCCTGAAAGAGCTGGAGGTACGGCCCCTCCCCAGGCCACCCTCAAACCATCCAGGGAAGCCCTAGGGCCTGGGTGGGTGAAGGTCTCCTTGAGCACCTAACAAGATTGGGAGGCAGTGTTGGCTCCCAAAACAGGGAGCAGGGGGCTCCGAGGACAAGCTGTTTCTGAGACCTGGGGCAGTATGTATGTTGGGGTGGGGAGAGGGGCAGTTAGGCTGCTGTTCCCTGCCTCACGCACCACTGACAGCCCCTCCCCAAATGCAGGTTCTCTCTTCCTCTCCCCGCCCAAACCAGGTCCAGACCATGCCCTGTGGGGAGGAGGCTGCTTTTGAACACACTTGAGATTGTAACTCACAAATGCCTAGCGATTGCTTCTGCTGGCCTTAAACTCACATCTTTCTGACTCCCCCTGCAGTGCCACAGCAGGTAGGAGTCAGACTTGGCTATTTAATGCTGTTGTCACTTTGGCCTTCTTGCCCTCAGCCTCAGACCCCGAGCCGCAGGAAGGTGGGCCATGGAGGGAGAGGAGGCTCCCTCAGGGCCCCCCAGCCCCCCACTGGAATTCCTGCTCTCAGGGAACACAGAAGCTTCGTGGGTGTGGGGAGTCCCAGCACTGTGCCCGGCAGTTGAGAACAGGAAGGTGGCTGGAGAGAGCTGGCAAAGACCCCAGACTCTCCCAGGGCCCTCACTACACAGGCAGCTTCCTGGGTTCCACCGCAGTGATTTTAACAGAGTGGAGGAGTGGGTCTCAGCTGGGACCCTGGAACCTGGCTGTTTATAGAGCTCTTCAGGTGACGTTGACCCCAGGACAGTGAGGTTTGGTTTCTGTGGGGACGGTCTCAGGCCCTTTGCGCTACCCAGGTCTCCTGCTGGGTGCTGGATGGTGGCTCCAGGAGGCAGCAGCCGGGGGTGGGGTGGGGGAGGCGGTATGAAGGAGAATCCTACTAGTGCTGGAAGAATCTGGAACTCATCTGCACACAGACTGCCCACTTCCACCACCCAGGCAAATGGGAGAACTTCCCCGTGCCCACCACACTGTGCTTTTTGGATGGTGGCTCCAGGAGGCAGCAGCCGGGGATGGGGGGGGGAGGCGGTATGAAGGAGAATCCTACTAGTGCTGGAAGAATCTGGAACTCATCTGCACACAGCCTGCCCACTTCCACCACCCAGGCAAATGGGAGAACTTCCCCGTGCCCACCACACTGTGCTTTTTAATACTGCAGTATTAGAATACTACTCCTGCTCCTGTTCCTGTGATGTATAGAGGTCACTCCATGCCAGGCACCCTGCCTGCATCACTGCACTTATTTCCACCCTACTCTTATTTTACAGAGGAGAAAAGTGGGGCTCAGCACTGTTAAGGTCACAGTGCTACAAGCAGAGAGTCCAGCCGTGATTTTTCCCACTGCACTATGCACCTCGTGGATTTGGTGCTTCTTTTCCCATTCAGGGAAGCCCTTTGTGAGAGGGAGATGGAGACAAAAGAATCGGGAGCAGACAGAGGAGAAGGAAGAGGGTGCACAGGAGGGGTGAGAGGGAGGGGTGCGTGACAGGTAAATGGCTTCCCCATGGCCCCCATCCCTCCCCATCTGGCTAGGCAATACCCTTGCTCATCCTCCTACCTCCAAGAGGGCTGGGGGTCAGGTCCCTGCAGGGCAGGGTCCCCAAAAGGGGGATAGTCCCTCCCCTCAGGAATGTGCGTGAAATCCTAGTAACTCTCTCCAGCTGGGCCTGATCTTGGAGGGGGCTCAGCATTAGTCTCCCTCAAGTTCTTTCTTCCTCCTAATGACAACTCAAGGTATGAAGGGCTGGGTGGGAGGGGCTGGGGTGGCCTGGTGACATTAGGGAGAGCATCCCAGATAAAGGGAACATCATAGGCAAAGTGGGAAGTGACAGTCCTCAACCCTCCCCGGGGGAAGGGGTGGGGTCACAGTCATATACACACACACAAACACACACACACACACAGGATGCTCTGACCCCTCATCCTGAGGTTCGCACAGGCTTACACAAGTTGGGGTTTGTGGATCAAAATTGTGAAAGGACTAAGGAAAGCTGAGGGCAAGGATGAGAAAGGCCAGCAGGCAGGATTAGAGCAGGAGTTCCAGCCCTGGCCACCTGGAAGGCCTGCCTAAGGAGCAGACATGTCCCTGCCCCAGGAGAACCAAGACATCCTAAGCACTATGTTCAGGCACTGTGCTAAGGGCTCTGACATGCGCTGCCTCACTGATGCCTGACAACGATCCTGTTGTTATTCCCATTTTACAGATAAGGACACTGAGGCTTGGAGGGTTTGAGTGACTTGCCCAAGATTATACAGCTAAGAGTGGCAAACTCAAGGCTGAGAGGCCTGTCTTCCACTGCAGATGAACTGAGAGATGGAGACAGAAGGGGGGCGTGAAAATGGACCCAGGCAGGATCCTCCTCTGGGCCACACAGAGCACAGCATTGAGAATCAGTACACCTGGGTTCCTATCTCACCTCCATCATCAGTGAGCTGTGTGACCTTGAGCATTTCACTAGCCTTCTCTGGGCCTCCAGTTACCCATCCATCAACAGAAGCAAAGGGGGGGGGTGTCAAATGAGATTGTTTAAGTAAAAGCACATGTAAGATATAATTAATATTATGGTAATGTGCCACAGGTATCATTTGGCCCAGAATGCCAGCATAGGTGAAGAAGCCAAGCTTCCGGGGAGGGGAAAAGTGCCAGCATCATCACCGTCATCATCGCCACCCCCATCAGCACCATCAGCACCATCATCAATCCGCATTTACTGACTAGCTAATCACAAAAATAGCAGCCATTTATTACATATTGACTATGTGCCAGGCACTGTGCTAAGCACTCTACATAATTTATGTCTGCTCCAGGCAAATGGAATGGAAGTCGGGGGCAAGGGAGAAAAGAGGGCGGGGCTGCAGAGCCCAGAGCCTCCAACCTCCATCCAGGAGGTCTGAAGAAGATGACTTCAAAGTGATCTCCAGCTGAGTTCAGACCAGAGCAAATTCTGTGGGAAAACAGAAACAGCTTTTTGCACTGAGGGGCCCTCCGGAGCAGACACAAGGCTGAAGCACAACCCAGCCCAGGCCAGAGGGAGTGTGACCAGGAACCCACCCCAGGGAAGAAGCAGGCAGGCGGCTCCCAGCAGCTCTAGGCCAGTGGAGCAGACACAAGGCTGAAGCACAACCCAGCCCAGGCCAGAGGGAGTGACCAGGAACCCACCCCAGGGAAGAAGCAGGCAGGCGGCTCCCAGCAGCTCTAGGCCAGTGTCAGCCACAGGCCACCTCAGGCCTCCTAGCCCTATTGCCAAAGGGGTGGAGAGGGCATAGCCTGGCTGAGTCTGAGCCAGGAGGTCACTGGCTGAATAGGCCAAGGAAAGAGCTCTGTGACTCCTTCAGTTCCAGGCCTCTAGGTGGATTCCCTTAACACCCTGGGTC
>NW_007735984.1:0-1498 GCF_000696425.1 Galeopterus variegatus
TGACTACTCAGTTGGCCACTAGTGCCTTGCATGTGTGGTTACCTCGGGTCTTGGGCCTCTCTGGGGAGCCACCTCTCTGTTCAGCTTGGACTCTGCTGGGCTGCTGGGTGTCGGGGAGGTACCGCAGGGTGTCGCTCTTGCCGCTGCCGGTTCCCACACTGCTGTTGCTGCCGCCGCTCATGCTGCTGCCACTGCTCACGCTGCTGCTGCCAGCACCACTGCCATCAGCTTCACTGCCACCCGCTCCGCTGCTGCCGGCTCCACTGCCGCTTCTTCCCCTGCTCTCGCTGCTAACGCTGGTGCCACTTCCCCCACTGCTGCCACTGGCGCCTCTGCTGCCGGTGCCACTTATGCCTCTGCCGTCACTGCCGCCACTGGCTCCTCTGTTGCTACCGCTGCCGCTGGTTCCACCCCTGCTGCCACTGCCGCTGTTACTGCTGCTGCCGCTTCCGCTGCTGTTGAGGGTGCTGCTGCTCCTGGCTCTGCTGTCGGCGGTTCCTCTGCTGCTGTCGCTGCCTCTTCCGTGGGTGGGTGCAGAGTCGCATGGTCACCGACTGCAAGTGGTGGCAGCTCCAGCCTTTCTGGGGGCCCTCTCTGGGGTTGGGCTGGGGCAAGTCGCTACCTTTTCTTTTTCCCAAGTAGGCACTGTGTTTTCTTCCAGTCACTGGGGCCCCCGAGTCTTGACTTTCCACCGCTGCTGCTGCCTTCAGACCACCATCTTGCCGCTGGAAGTCCTAGAAGATGTCACCGTGAGGAGAGCACGTTCTCTGTATTCTCCTGAGGGTGTGTGTAATGCAGCTAGTGGGTTTCACTAGAATTACCTCAGAGAAAAAAATGTCACTTCTCCTTCTTCTGGGTCCCCATCCTTAAATGCAGGTCCATTGATTCTCTTCCCACAGTAGAGATATGTTCATTCACACCTTCAACAATCCATAGAGATATCACTGTATCACAGGCCTGTCCACTGATTAGGAG
Source organism: Galeopterus variegatus (assembly GCF_000696425.1). Taxonomy (NCBI): domain Eukaryota; kingdom Metazoa; phylum Chordata; class Mammalia; order Dermoptera; family Cynocephalidae; genus Galeopterus; species Galeopterus variegatus. The sequence goes on from NW_007735984.1 coordinate 976, forward strand.
TAGAACCACTGATCATTCCTCTGAATCATGCAGTCTTTAGAACCTATGATTCGAATAGATACCTCTAAGACAGAATGTCCTGGTTCCTCCTTCTCAAAGTCGGGTCCAGCTTTTTAATCCAGCCAGTCGGTGTCTTTTGAATGGGGAATTTTATCCATTTACATTTAGAGTTGTTATTGACAGGTATTGCTTTACTCCTGGCATTATATTGCTTTTAGTTTAGGTGATTTGAATATCATTTGTCCCTTTCTTCCCCTTTTATTTTTCATCTTTGATGTTACTTGGATTTTTGAGGTGACATGATTTAGCTTCTTTCTCTTTCTCATTTGCATTTTGGTTTTAACAGTGGTTTTTTTTTTTTTTTTGGTCTTTTGTCTTTTTTCCGTGTCTGGCAACAGATCGCAACCCTCAGTGTTGCCCCCGTACCGGACCGGGGACCGGCAACGGGATCGCAACCCTCGGTGTTGCTCCCGCACCTCGCTCAGCCAGTGAGCGGGAACCGGTCTGTATGTGGGATCCGAAC
>NW_007735984.1:2498-12227 GCF_000696425.1 Galeopterus variegatus
GCTCAGCCAGTGAGCGGCCGGTCTGTATGTGGGATCCGAACCCTCGGCAGGAGCACCGCCGCGCTCCCAAGTGGCGCACTGCAGCCGTGTGCCACCGGGCCGGCCCAGATTTTCTTCATTTTTAAAAAATTCTTTTTTCCTTTTTTGTCTTCCTTAGTTATTTCAAAAAAGCCATCTTTGAGGTCTGACATTCTTTAATCTGCTTACTCTAGCCTGCTGCTCAAACTTTCTGTTCTGTTTTTTATTTCATTGAGTGAATGTTTCTATTCTAGGAGTTCTGTTACATTCTTTTTTAAGGTATTAATCTCTTTGTAAATTTCCTCTCCTTCATGTCCTGGATATTTTTTCTTGTTTCATTGTGTTCTCTAATTGTTTCTTCTCTTATTTCTTTGAATTTTCTTAACATCAGCACTTGGAATTCTTTTCAGATGTCTCAAGGGTTTCCTGCTCCTGGGGTCTGGTACTTGAGAATTACTGTATTCCTTTGGTGGTGTCATATATTCTTGCTTATTTGTAGTTCTAGTATTTTTTTGTTGATGTTTGGTCATCTGGTAGGACGCTTGTTTCTTCTGTTACTCTGGAGTGGGCTATGAGGGGAAAGAGTTCCTCCTTTATTTGTAGGCTCTGCTGGTGACTTTTGTATCAGCGCAATTGATTATACAGTGGGCTATCACAGCTCCTGCTTGGTCAGTGGGTATTCCTCCTCTTGGGCTCATGGTGGGCATGAGCCAGCACCTGCAGTTGGGCTGAGTCACTGGAGCAGCACTTACCTTGGGTGTCTGCACAGTCAAATGGTGTATGTGTCTTCTCTGGAGCTCGGTCCAGTCCCTTGAGTTGGGGCCTGGGTCACGGGAGTGAGATGCACTCACCAGGGGCACCCACGTGGTTGCTATAATATTTTTTTCTGACTGGAATTATGGATAGAGAATAGCTCAGCTATCTTCTACTGAAACAATGGTAAAGCTTTTCTTGCCCACTATAATTGGCAGTTCAGTACTTTAAGAACCTTCTATGTTTGAAAAAAAACCTGTGTTTTAACATCCCACTTAGCAGGAGCCAAATTCTCCAAGTCATGTCCCTGCAGGTATGTCAAGGCATCCAATACTCTTCACTGCAGCTGATGTTATCTGACTCCCAGGACCCGTTCGAGGTCACAACTGCAACAGATTGCACAGTTAACACCCAACACACAGCCCTCTATGTATCTGGGACATGGTGTCTTCCTGACTTTACTGAAAATGCATCTATAAATAATTTAATGTGTGTCACGTGTCTCAAATAGTTTTAAGTGACTGTATAAAGCATGGTTCACAATGGTGCTGGAACCAGGAATCTTGAATCTCTTCGTGAATAATATTTAATTCCTACATTTTTTAACTTTTGAATGTTCTTAGAACTCCAAAACTCTGAAGAATATTTGAAAATCTGAAGGAAACTGAGTTCACTCTGGGGTGCAAGTTGTCATAATTTAAGAAGTGATGAAAAATCCTCTCTCAATAGTAACCAGCTGTGTAGTAAGAATATTATAGGAAGGCACAGCAATGTGCAAGCCAAGAATACAGCATAAGAGGGAGAAGGTATGATGCCAACATCAAACTTGAGAACAAGGAGTCTTAAGAACACTATGTTCAACAACTACTCCATCTGGAGGGTCAGTGTCAATCTTGATAAGGTCAGGTTCATAGAAATGTTAGAGAAGATCTCCACAATTTAATGCTGGTGAAAATTGTCTTTTTAATTCTGAAAAAAAACTATTGAAGCATAATTGATTATATATATTTTTGGAGGTACAGCATTGACTACAATCACCTCTGTATAATGTGATGATCAAATCAATATTATTAGCATATTCATTATTATAAATCATAATTATTCTTTATGTTCCTTACCTAATCTCTCCCCAACCCTACAGACATTTATTCATTTGTAAACCTTAAATGTAAACTTTATTTATTTACTGGTTTATAAGATGTCTTATTTTACTGCCATTTAAATAATTCATTGAGGACTTAGATGTAATAAAATATTTCCCTTGAGTTTATTTATTTTTTATTTATTTTATTTTTTTCCTTTTTTGTCTTTTTTACTGACCAGTAACTGGATCGCAACCCTCAGTGTTGCACCCGCACCGCGCTCAGCCAGTGAGCAGGAACTGGTCTCCTCATGGGATCCGAACCCTCGGCGGGAGCACCACTGCTGATTTTCCCTATTGGTTTAAAATTTTTTATTCCATATATTTCTGTTGTAATCTTTGTTATTTCCTATGTATATTTGCTTTTGGTTTAGTTTGCTCTTTTTCTATTTTCTTAAGGCAGAAGTCTACATTACTGATTTGAGATTTTTCTTATTTTTAATATAGGAGTTTAGAAGTATAAATTTTCCTTTAAGCACTGCATGAGACCTGCATCCTATAAATTTGGGTATGTTGTGCTTTGATTTTTTTTCTCAAAGTACTCTCTAGTTTCCCTGTGATTTTTCTTTTTACCCATTGTTTATTTAGGAAAGTGTTGCTTAATTTCCACTCATTTGTGAATTCTCTAAATTTCCTTCTGTTTTTGTGGTCAGAGAATATATTTTCTGTGATCTTAGTCTTTTTAAATGTATTAAGACTTGTTTTGTGGCAAAAAAAGAGAAAGGTTTAAACTAGCCTGTTAAGGAAATTGGCTGTTATCTCTTTCTCCTGATTTCTCAGAAGGTCAGAGCACAACCTAGGTGACCTGGAACTTAGCAGGGTTGATTCCATTTTGATTTTTAGTCTATTATTTTTTGGGCTAGTACAGAAACTTAGCCCAAAACAATGGCCTCCTGACATTCTATTTTAATAGCTTGAAAGTGTGGTCTGGGGTGGAGAAATAACCTGTCTTACCTAAGAAGATCTGTCTGCAGTGCTCTTTAAACACACTGTCATTTCTTCAGTCTTTCCTTATTGTTTCCAGTATCTGAGCTCTCTCAAACCTAGTCTACCATGAAATTTGGTATCTAGGAATGTGCTGATGCTCCCACTATCCTGATAGTTCTTTCTGGTGATTTAGGAAGGGTTTGTCAAGGTATTTCAATGTTACAATAAAGATGTAAAAACTTGTATTTGAGGAAATGTGACTTTTCCAGGGTCTCATTATTTGTTGCTGTCAGACATTTTGTCTTTTGCCTAGGGTTATTCAAATTGCCACACTTAAGTCAACAGAATAAGTGTTTGTTTATTTTTGAGATTGTTTTTGTGACACTAAAGTCAGCTTGAAATTCCAGGGTCTCATTATTTGTTGCTGTCAGACATTTTGTCTTTTGCCTAGGGTTATTCAAATCGCCACACTTAAGTCAACAGAATAAGTGTTTGTTTATTTTTGAGATTGTTTTTGTGACACTAAAGTCAACTTGAATCAAACATTGCTTTAACATACCTTGACTTAAACATCATTTTTTAAACTTTCAACATTTTTCATGGATTATGTGACCCCAAAGTCACATAAACAAGTGTTTTTCACTTAATGTCAGATATACTTGATTTACTCACTGGCATTTACAGTATCAGAGTGTTTAAATTTGATAATGTAATGACTTCTATTGGTGAGTATTATATTTCCATGTTACTAATTAGTGTTTTCTCCCTCAGCTTGAAGAACTACTTTTAGCATTTCTTGTAAGGCAGGTCTAGTGCTGATAAACTCCATCAGAATTTGTCTGAGAAGGTTTTTATCTTCCTTTTATTTTTGGAAGACAGAATTGCTGGTTAGAGTGTCTTGGTTGGCAGGTTTTTCCTTTCAGGGTTTTGAATATATTATCCCACTCTTTTCTTTCCTACTAGGATTCTGCTGAAAAATCCAGTGATAGTCTTATTGAGTTTCTCTTGTATATAACAACTTGCTTTTCCCTAGCTACTTTCAAAATTCTTTAACTTTTGACAGTTAGATTATGATGTTTCTTGGGATGGATCTTTTTAAATTCATCTTATTTGGTGTGCTGTGGGCTTCTTGGATCTGGATTTTAATTTCATCCCCAGGGCTTGAAAAATTTTCTATTATTATTTCTTTGAGTATGTTTTATGTCTTTTTCTCTCTCTGTTCACCTTCTGGTATGCCAAAAAATGTGTATGATTTTCTACTTGATGGTGCCCCATAATTCCCTTAAGCTATCATCACTTTTTTCATTCCTTTTTCTTTTTGCTACTCCAGTTGAATTATTTCCTGTACACTCTTTTTGAGTTCACTGTCTTTTTCCCACTTGTTCTAGTCTGATGTTATACTTTTCTATTGCATTTTCCAGTTCAGTTATAGTATCCTTCAGCTCTATGATTCCTTTCTTTCTTTTTTATATTTCCTGTACACTCTTTTTGAGTTCACTGTCTTTTTCCCACTTGTTCTAGTCTGATGTTAAACTTTTCTATTGCATTTTCCAGTTCAGTTATAGTATCCTTCAGCTCTATGATTCCTTTCTTTCTTTTTTAAAAAAATTATTTATTTATTAATATTATTATATTTTTACATTCTAAGATGTTGTGGAGCAGTTGGTGGAGAGGGGGAGAAAAGAAGGGAGAGGAAAATAGGGTGGGAGGAGGAGGTTGGAGGGGGGCTGTGGTTGAGGCCTGTGGAATGCTCATCATTCTGGCAGGGGAGATCAGGGGGCATCCAGGGGCAGCTTCATCATTGCTGGGCTTGATGCAGATGTCAGGGGAGTGTGGCTGAAGCCCTTAGCCCCCCACCACCCTGGCTAGGGAGCCCAGGGTGTTTCTAGTGATGGTTCAGTGGTCATCATTGGGCTGGTTGTGGATGTCAGGGTGTGTGGCTGAGGCCCTCAGAAACCCACTAACCCAGCTCAGAGAGCCTTTGTGGCTCCTTGCTCCTATGTAGGTTCACAGAGACCCTGTTAGTCATCTTGCTGGCCTAAGGGCCACCAAGGCCCTCTTCTCCCCTGACATCTCCAAGCAACTTAATACGAAGGGCACAGCAGTGGCTTTTGTCAGCCCTTGCTCCATGTGCTCACCAGCTCCAGCCTTGAAGTGGCTGGGGCTAAAAATGGTGGGAGCAATCCTTTCTTTTTCTCATCGTGGCTTCTCCTGCCTTCATGAACTCTATAGGTCCCTCCTCCTCTTCCCCTGAGCTCTAGCAGCCCCAGCTTGGCTGTCACTGATTTTTAATAGTTGTTAACTGGTTGATTTGTGGGAGAGAGTGACTCTGGGGACCATCTATTGTCATCTTGACCAGAAGCCCGGCTCTATGTTTTCTGTTTGCTACATTTTATTTCTTTGTTGAAATTCTATGCTTGTTCTTGTATTGTTCTCCTGACCTTAGTGAGCATCTTTATGAGAATTTAAAAAATTTCTCTGTTGGGTAAATCACATATCTCTACTTCACAAGGGTTGGTTTTACAATATATGAAGGTTTCAATTTTTTCATGTCCTTGACAACACTTTTTATTTTCGTTTTTAAAAAGTGACCATACTGGGTGTGAAGTGGTATTTCATTGTGGTTTTGATTTGCATTTCCCAATGACTAATGATATTAAATGTCTGTTTAGGTGCTTGTGATCTATTTTATATCTTTTTTGGAGAAATGTCTGTTCAATTTTCCCCCATTTTTAAGTTGAGTTATCTGTCTTTCTGCTGTTGAGTGGCAAAAGTGTCTTATATTATCTGGAGACTAAATTATTATCAGATATATGATTTGCTAATATCTACTCTTATTTCGTAGGGTATCTTTTATGTTACTCTTAGTGCCTTTTAATGCACAAAATATTTTAATTTTGATAAAGTCTAATTTATCTGTTTTTCTTTTGTAGCTGATTTTGATATTATATCTAAAAAACCATAGCCAAATTCAGGGTTATAAATATTTACCCATATGTTTTCATCTAAGAGTTTTATAGTTTTAGTTTTTATATTTAGTACATAATCAATTTTAAGCTAATTTTTGTATATTATGTGAAGTTGGATACAAATTTGTTCATTTGCTTATGTATATGCAGGTGTCTCAGCACAGTTTATTAAAGAGACTACTCATTTCACACTAAGTGGTCTCAGTACCCTTGTCAAAAGAATTAATTGACCATGGAGGTATTAATTTATTTCCATACTCTTAGTTTTATTCTATTGGTCTGTATGCCTATCTTTTTGCCAAGACCATAATATTTTGATTACAGAAGTTTGGTGTAAGTTTTGAAATTGAGAAATGTGAGCTCTAAAACTTTGCTTAGCTTCTTTGTGATTGTTTTTGCTATTTATGGTCCTCTGCACATACGTAGAAGTTTTATTATCAGCTTTTACATTTCTGAAAAATGGGTACATGGGAATTAATAGACACTTCCCTGAACTTGTTATTTACTTTTGGAATTTTTGCCATATTTACAATATTAAGCCTTCAATTCATGAACATGTAATGTCTTTCCACTTATTTACATTTTCTTTAATTTCTTTCAGCAATGTTTTGTAGTTTTCTGTGTATGACACTCATTCTTGATTAAATGTATTCTTAAGTATTTTATTTCTTTTGATCCTATAATAAATTGATTAGCCTCCTAATTTTATGCTCAGAATGTTTGTTGATAGTGTGTAGAGAAGCAACTGATTGTGTTGATCTTGTATCCTGCAACACTGCTGACTTTGTTCCTTAGGTCTAATAGTTTTTTCTTGTCTTATCCTTTAGAATTTTCTATGCATAGGATTATGTCAATTGCAAGTAGAGTGACTTTTATTTCTTCCTTTCAGATCTGAATGTCTTTCATTTCTTTTTATTTCCTAATTGTTCTGGCAAGAATTTCCAGTAGAGTGTTGAATAGAAGTGGCAGAAATGGCCATTCTTCTCTTCTTTCCGATCTTAGGTGGAAAGCTTTCCCTCTTTTAGTGTTGAATATAGCATAGTATGTGGATTTTTATAAATGCTCTTTATCATGTTTAACAAAACTCAAATTAGAAGTTCTATCCTCTTTTCTTATTTTGTTCAAAGTTTTTTTTAATCATGAAAGCATCTTCGATTACATCCAATGTCTATTTTTTAGTGCATTGATTGACTTGATCATGGTAGAAAATAGAAAAATAATAAAAAATTAATGAAATCCAAAATTGTTTTTTTGAAAAGATCAACAAATTTAACAAACCTTTAGCAAGGCTGATAAAGAAAAAAGGAGTGAAGGCACAGAGGACTAAAATAAAAATGGAGGTTAGACATTACTGTTAGCCTAGGAGAAATGAAAAGGATTATGAGACAATACTATGAACAACTGTACACTAACAAACTAGATAATGTAGTAGAAATGGACAAATCCTTGGCCTTGAAACACACACATTACTAAAACTGACTCAAGAAGAAAAGAAAATCTCAACAGACCTGTAATAAGTAAATATATTGAATAAGTCATCAAAAACCTTCCAACAATGAAAAATCTTTGACAGATGGCTTCACCACAAATTCTATCAAATATCTAAAGGAGAATTAATACAATCTTTCTCAAATTCTTCAAAAAACTGAAGGGAAAGAAAACTTTCTAGCACATTCTATGAAGCCAGCATTATTTTGATATCAAAGCCACATAAAGACACCATAGGAAAAGAAAATTACAGACAATATCCTTTATGGACATAGATGTAAAAATCCTCAAGAAATTATCTGCAAATAAAAACCAATAACATATTCAAAGGATTATTTACATGACCAAGAAAGATTTATCCCAGGAATGCAAGGATGGTTTAACATAAAAACATCAATCAATATAATACATCACACTAACAATAAAGGAAAAAAATCTACACGATTATCTCAATTGATGAAAAAATGCATTTGACAAACTTCAACATTCTTTCATTAGAAAAGTGCTCAGTAAACTAGGAATAGAGGAAAAATTTCTGAACACAATAATAGGTATTTATAAAAAACCCACAGCTAACGTTACACTGAATGGTGATAGATGGAAAACATTCCTCTTAAGATCAGCAGCAAAAAAAGAATGCCTGCTTTGACTGTTGCTACTCAATAGTTCACTGAAAGTTTTAAACAGAGTGCTGAGAAAAGAAAATAAACAGCATTTAAATCAGAATGAAAGATGTAAAACTACCTCTATTTGCAATTACATTACTTTCTGTATAGAAAATTTCAAAGAATCTACAAGAAAGACACTAGTTAATAAATAAATAAGTAAAATTTGAAATACAAGATCAACATGCAAAATTTAGTTGTGTTTCTATACACCAGCAATAAACAATACAAAAAGGAAATTAGGAAAGCAATTCCGTTTAGAATACCACCTAAAAGAACAAAATAGGAATAAATCTAATCCAGGAGGTGAAAGACTTCTGTGCCACAAACTACAAATCAATACTGAAACAAATTTAAACCATATACTAAAATCAACTCAAAATGAATTAAAGGCTTGAATTTAAGACCCCAAACTATAAAACTTCTAGAAGAAAACATGAGAGAAACACTTCAGGGCATAGGTCTGGGCAAAGTTCATATGAAGCACAGGGAATAAAATCAGAAATTAACAAATGGGATCATATCAGACTACAAAGCTTCTGCACAACAAAGGAAACAATCAACAGAGTGAAAAGACAACCCACAGAATAGGAGAAAATATTTGCAAACTATGCACCTGACAAAGGATTAATATCCAGAATATACAAAGAACTCAGACAACTCAATAGTAAAAAAACAAAAAATCTGATTAAAAAATGGGCAAAGGAACTGAATAGACATTTTTCAAATGAAGACCTACAAATGGCCAACAGGTATATAGAAAAAATGCTCAGCATCACTAATCATCAGAGAAATGCAAATCAAAACCATGGTGAGATATCCTCTGGCCCCAGTTAGAATGGCTATTATTAAAAAGAGAAAATAACAAATGCTGTTGAAGATGCAGAGAAAGGGTAACTCTTATACATTGCTGGTGGGAATGTAAATTAGTACAGCCACTGTGGAAAACAGTATAGATATTTCTGAAACACCTACGGTTAGAAATACTAAGTGATCCAGCAATCCCACAACTGCATGTATATCCAAAGCAATGGAAATCAAGTCAAAGGAACACCTGCACCCCAATGTTTATTGCAGCTGTATTCATAGTAGCCAAGAGTTGGAACCAACCTAAATGTCCTTCCATGGGTGACTGGATAAAGGAAATGTGGTATATATACACAATGGAATATTCTCAGCCATGAAAAAGAATGAAATTTTACCATTTTCAGCAACATGGATGAGCTTAGAGAAAATCACGTTAAGTGAAATGAGGCAGGCACAGAGAAATACCCCATGTTCTCACATATGTGCCAGCTAAAAAAGTTGATTCATAAAAGTAGAGTAGAATAGTGGTTACTAGAGACTGGTGGGGAGAAGGGTGAAGGGGGATGAGGAGAGTGTGGTCAGTGGATACAAAATAGTAGAGAGATGAGAAAAATGGGATGTAGTGTTCTATAGCAGTATAGGGAGAGTGCAGTTAACAGCAAAGTACTGTGTATCTTTGATATTTAGTCGAGATGATGTTGAATGTTCCTAACATAAAGAAGTGACAAATGTTTGAGGTGATGATATACTAAGCAACCTGATATGATCATTGCACACAACATGAATGTATCCAAACACCATTGTACTCTCTCTATACAATTATCGTGGGTCAATTAAGAATTTTAAATTAAAAAGGGAGGGAAGAAAGAAATAGCGAGTAGAACTGTGGGTACCAGAGGCAGGGAAAGGAAGGGGGAGAAGGATGGGAGAAAGGTTTGTAGACTGGTACAAAGTCACAGAA
>NW_007735984.1:12408-31167 GCF_000696425.1 Galeopterus variegatus
AACTGTGGGTACCAGAGGTAGGGAAAGGAAGGGGGAGAAGGATGGGAGAAAGGTTTGTAGACTGGTACAAAGTCACAGAATTACATTTAGATAGGAAGGATAAGTACTTGTACTCCAGGGTGACAATAGCTAATAATGTTGTATCGTACATTTCAAGATAGGCAGAAAAGAGGACCTCAAATGCTACAACCACAAAGAAATGATACATGTTTATGTGATAGTTATGCTAATTATTCTAATTAGATCTTTATACAATAGTATCAAAACAATAAACTGTACCCCATAAACAGGTACAATGAAAAAATAAATTAAAATAGAAAAATAAAAGAAAATTGATATTGTGAACTGGGATATGTCCAAAGCACACGCTTTATATGCTCACCTAACTCAGCCAGCATTGATTACATGAAGCATTACGTACACAAGGAATAGACAGAGAATGAGAAGAACTTGGTACATTCCAATGAGCTTGGGTTCAGGAATCTGGCAGGTCTGGTGTGGCATCCGGACACACCATACATGAAGCTGAGCTCACATAAGCCACATTAACTGTGTACCCCTCTCTAAGCCACATTACAAAAAAATGCAGAGATAAACTATCATATAGAAACCAGGCATTATTTTCTGTAGCACTGAATATGTCAATGTGGGAAGCACATGCTCAGGTCCAGAGTCTGTGACTGGGCCTAAACCTACAGGTTTTCAGTTAATGGATTCAGAAGATATGTCCGTATTTCACGCACATGGGTTTGTCAAGATAGCCTGGGCAGATGGGATACCTGGGTGCTTCTTGTAAAATAGATCAACCTAGTCCACTGTTCAGAAAAAATGCACATGGTAAGTGAATTTCAAAGAGTTGAATGACTATTAGTTCTGACAAGTGACAACATTCACATGCATAGAGATGTTGTGAACCAACTGTTACCTTCCCAAGAACAAGAGAATGAGAGTAAAATATGCAAGTGCATTGCTTCTGTCTTCAGAGATTTGAAATTCTAGTGGGAACAAAAGCCCCCAAACACAGTTGTACTTTGATTTGAGGTGGATGAAGAGTCTGTTCTCATGGGGATCCTGCAGCTCTGGTAACAGATTTATCCTGGCCATGTCGCATGACTCCTTAAATTTCTCAGCTCTTTTCTGGGTTAATGTCCTAGTCAAGTAGGACACAAGGAGAAGCTGAAGACCCTGATGAGTCCAAACACTTCTTCTGATTCAGATGAAAGCCTGATGATGATATGAGTCTTTTATTCCAACCCACCTTTTTAATCCTTTTAGATTTGGACCATGTCCCTTTTATATTTGTGTGCTCATTGCTGTACAATAGTAATGGGAAGTAATTAAGTCACATTAATTCTGTATGCTAAAGGTGAAAGACTTTCAGAAAACTGTAGTTCTCAGATCACAGAATCCTCCATCCCCAGAGATTTTTAAAATGAGTATAATACGAATGACAAAATTGTGTCAGGTATCTTGTAAGACACTCAAGAACAGAGACAGATACTTTTCCCTATCTGAAGAGATTGTAGTTCTCAGATCACAGAATCCTCCATCCCCAGAGATTTTTAAAATGAGTATAATACGAACGACAAAATTGTGTCAGGTATCTTGTAAGACACTCAAGAACAGAGACAGATACTTTTCCCTATCTGAAGAGAGGCATGCCCTTCACGCTTGGGCATGGGAAGAGAAAACTTTGGTTATGGCAGCAATTTAGACCTCAGAGGAGTTAGGGAAGGTGTTCGATAGACAAGGCTTTGTTGGTTGAAACTCTGTCAAATGATGGTACCTCTGAGGAAACCAATTTGTACTGAGGACCTGACATGACAGGTGGCTCCCTTTTGCCTCGCAGGAGGCAGAAATTGGTCTTTGTCATCAATCACAAAGTGATTCTACTTCCTTAGGGCTGCCAACCACAGACATGAGGGGAATAGACATGTAAAATGCAAAAAAATAAATAATTTCCAAATGTACTAGAGAGACAATTGCAATAGCAATGATCCCTAATTTCTCAGGAAGGGGCAAGAAGGACATGTTTCTTAACTTAGAAATTTGCTATCCTTGATTCATCTGCTGTGTAGCTTTCCGCTTGGGCTGCAACTCATGGAAACCAGATTCTCCAGCTAGCAAGCGGACCTGATGTTGTCCTGAGAGACCACAGAGCAAAAGGGACATGGTAAAGGGGGCCATGTTGGTCTTTATGCAGTGATTAGATGCACTGGAGACAGCAGTTGTAGCCACATTTCAAGTACACAAGCAACACAATAAAGGACAGACAGGACATCTGCTTGCTTGGTCAAAGTGTTCAGCCATGGTCACTGCCTGCAAGGTGGGCAAAAACTTCTGTCCGCCATTAATGGAAGGTAGATGTGGGAATAAGCAAAAAATAGGTGCCTGCCAAGGATTATTTCTTGACAAGGGAAGGTTCAACTCTATTAAAAATTTGGATTCTGAACAGTGGATTTGTGAAATGAAAAGCACTTCTTTGCCAGCACTGACCCTGGAACTGCCCTCTGCACGAAACCCAGATTGCGTTTAATGGGGATTTTTCTAGACATGGACACTGAAAATACTTCCTTTTTTGACAGTAGCACTGAATCCCATATCTTCACATTCACAAAAAGATTTGGCTTCTGAGTCATGTCTTTGCTCTTTCAAACACAGCTAATGGTGATGTAAACACTTTGTGTTTTTGTGCCCCTGCAGAATCCAGGCACTGTAATTACTTCAGGAAATCCTGGGATACAAAGATGACTTTCTGTCCTTAAAAAAATAAACACAGAGGTTACTACTGAGTCCTTGTGGTTAATGAGATTTCTCTTGTGTTCACACATTCTAAAATGTAAAAGCAGAAAAAATGTACCCTAAATAAAAATTTTAATAATTAAAACCATTGAAAAAGGAATACATGTTAAATATTGAAATTGACAACCAGCTTGCTCTCAATTGGTTTAGTAAAAAATTATTGACAGTGGAATAACATATAGAGAATAACATCAGTATGTAAAATGTGGCAAAATGTTAACAGTTGGGGAATCTGATTAAGTGAGAAATATGGGTATATTTGGAAGTATTTCAAATCAATTATTTAAAATATTAAAAATAATTCATAGGCATTTAAACTCTTAATTTTCAAGGGAGGCTGATATTGTTAATTTTTTTTACTCTATCATATTTTACTAACTTTTAAAAAAATCAAAGATATTTTGTATAGTTGGAAAAACAAAAACAGAAATAAAGATAATTTAAATAAATAAAAACAGAAATTTACCTATAGCAAGCTGAACTTTGAAAAAGCTAACAGAAGTTCTTCATATTGATTATAAATTATACAAGTACTATGAGAAAGATATTTACTGTAAATAGTTATCAGCAGTAAAATGGCAATCATGTGGGTGCATGTGTAATTTGTATTTTCTTTTCATTTCTGATTTTTTATGAGACAACCGGTTCAGAACAGCAATAACAATAGCATTTATTGTGGGTTATAACATAAGGAATTAAAATGTATAAAAACAAAAGCATAACATGAGTGGGGGCATATATGGATTTATATTATTTTAAAGTTCTCAACATATTCTGTGAAGAGTTAGATAGTAGTTCTAATTAGACATAATACTTTAGGAATCCATTATATAATGGCTACAATAACCACTAAAAAATAGTTATATCTTAACACCATTAAAAAAATTGATATACTAAAAATACCAGACTATCCTCAAAGAATGCAAAAAAAAAAAAAAAGAAAAAAGCTGATAGAACAAATATAAACATATTTTTATAACCTTACTATTTCCTCATACATCACAACATATATAAAATGAGATATATTTTCCTTAAGAAAATTCAAAAAATGTTTCTCCTAGTTTTAGACGATCTGGTAGGAGACGATCTGGTAATCATGGTAGGAGAAGTGCTATGGTTTAAATACGTCACTCAAAAGTTCAAGTGTTGGAAATTTGATCCCCAAATTTATATATTAATGGCATTTGGAGGTGGGGCCTTTGGGAGGTAATTTGGATTAGATAAAATCATCAGGATGGGGCCTCCACGTTGGAACTTGTGGCTTTATAAGTAAAGGAAGAGAGACCTGAGCTGGCATGCTCTTGCCCTAGTGCCCTGTGATGCCTTCTGAGATGTTATGACACAGCACGTAGTTCTCACTGGAAGCTGACCAGATGTGGCCCCTTGGCCTCAGACTTCCCAGCCTCCGGAACTATAAGAAATAAATTTCCTTCCTTTATAAATTACCCAGTCTCAGGTATTATGTTATATTAAAATAAAACAGACTAAGACAAAAGGTGAGAAAAAAAGTTGGAAGGTGGCCTGGGATGGGGGTAAGAGTGGAAGGGGAAGTCAATTGCATTTAGGTGATTAAACAATCTTTCATAATCACTTCCACAATAATCATTTACTGGTGTTTACTAGATATTTTCATCATTTCGCATCTAAATACAAGGCACATTTCCAGCTCTAAATTCCTTTTGCCTCATTAAGGAAAATTGAAAAACACACAACTCTATGAATTGTGACATATTTTATTAAAAGTCTTCTCACATTGCATTTCTCCATTGATTTTGAACTAAAAATAATGTATCACACACATATGAAATCTTTATATTTTTATTTTCATAAGTTTATTATATTTTTAATTTTTCTTTTAATTTTATTAATATTATTTTTTTACATTCTATGATGTTGTGGAGCAGTTGGGAGGGAAGGGGGAGAGGGGAAGGAAAAGGGATGGAAGAAGGAGGAGGGAGTGGGATTGAAGCCTGTGGCACCCCCACATTCCCATAGGGGACACCAGTGGGCTTCCAGTGGTGGCTTTGTTATTGCCCAGCTAGGTGCAGATGTCAAGGGGGTGTGGCAATAGCCCTTGGCCCCCCCCAGCTCAGGAACCCAGGACCCTTCTTGCTGAGGCTTGCTGGTCATCACTGGCCTGGTTGCTTGTGTAGGGGGGGCATGGACGAGGTCCTCGGTCCCCACTGCCCTGGTTTGGGAGAGCCCTGGGTGCCTCCTGTGCAAGCTCAGTGGTGGCCGCTGGGCTGTTTGCACTTGTTGGGAGGGTGTGACCGAGGCCCTCAGTCCCCATCCTCGGGACTGGTTGTGGGTGTTGGGGGACATGGCTGAGGCCCCCAGCCCTTCCCCCTTCCTGGTTTGGTAGCTCAGGGGACTTTCGGTCCTTCTAGGTGTTATAGGTGTTCTTTGGTGAAATGAGACCTTTACTAGTTAATATCAAACTTTGTCTCTGGCTGTGGGTACTTTGTTTTTTCTTTCAGTTCTGTGTTGGATTATTTGCTGTTCCCACCACTTAAAATCTGCACTGGAACTAGTTTGTTGTCCTTTGCTTACTTCTAAAATGGGGGGACTTCCTGTGGGGACCAGTACTTGAGCCCTGTGGTTGAGCGAAATTGCTGCTTTGCTGCTGATTCCCTAGGGAAGGCTTTTTGTGCAGCTCAGGTTTCAATGGTTGACTTTATAGGTACTTCCAGATCTGGTGAAATCTGGTGCACCTGGGTTGTATAGAAATACTGGTCTGGGACTGAGTATTTTCATCAAACTGCAGCCCCTGCAGTTCTATATTCCTGACCAGTCTCCTCTGAGTGGTCCTATGCTGATTGGGGGGCAGATCAGCTGTCCTTGCTGTGCCCCAGCATTCCCCTGGTAGGCCAGTCTCCCCAACTGCCCATGCTCCAAACACTTCCCATGGGACTGACCATGCTCCGGTCCCTTGCAATGACTCACTGGCCTCTGAGTGGCTCCTTTTTTCAGTTGTTGTGGCTCCTCGGTCCTATGTGGGTCCACAGGAACACGGTTGGTGGTGCTGCTGGCCTGCGGGTCACCGAGGCCCTCTTCTCCCCTGCTGTCTTCATGCAACGTCATCCAGAGGGCACAGCTGTGGCTTTTTCCAGCTCCTGCTCTGTGCGCTCAGCGGTTCCAGACTTAAAGCAGCTGTGGCGTGAAATGGTCAGAGCAGTTTTTCTTTCTCTTATAGTGGCTTCTCCCACCTTCATGCACTCTGTAGGTCTCTCCTCCTCTTCCCTTGAACTCTAGCAGTCCCAGCTTGGCTGTTGTTGATTTTTAATAGTTGTAAATTGGTTGATTTATGGGAGAGAGTGACATCTTGACTGGAAGCTGCTATTTTCATATGTTTAAATTAGTTTGTTTTACAACTTCTTAGAATGTTCTCACATTTCTGAGAGTAGCTTTTAACATGTTTGTAGTTTTATTCACTCCTGCTCATGGAGGATTCATCCCTTATGTGTTTTCCATTTATTTATTTACTCTTTGGCTGCTGGCCCCAACAGGGATGGAACCCTGGAACTTGGTGTTATCAGCATCATGTTCTAACCAACTGAGCTAACTGGCCAGCCCACCATTTATTTATTTTGAGCTGATCATGACCAGGGATTATATTTTCTTTGGAACACTAAGTGGGCTCAGTTGTGGAAAATACCAACCCCGATAGTTTGATTTGCCTCTAGTAAGTTCTCCCGAAATATCCTTCAGTCTAGAACTGCATTTATGTTAATTTCTTGGGTTAGAATTTTTTCCTTTAAGGAGAAGAAAAGAGCAAATTGGATTTCCCAGCACATTGGATGGGCTGACTTTGGGTGTTTATAATTTACAATTTTTTTTCCCGACCAGAGCTTTGCATAGAGAGGGTCTGCCTTCTGCTAGGACAGTGGTAAAGCTCTCTTCACCCACTCTCATTAGCAGTTACATACCTTATGAGTCTCCTATGTTTGAGGGACCCTGTCTTTCAACATTTCACTTAGCAGGGGCCAAATTCTCCATGTCCTGTTTCTGCAAGTGTATCCATGGTGAATGGAGAAGAAATTGCACAGGTAATTTTTTCTGGACTCAGCGCAGATGAGTCAGGTTGCACAGATTCCTTACTTTGGAACTTCAGCATCCTTGGGTTATACAGAGAATAGCTCTCAGCTAGAGCTCCAGTTCCCTGATCTTGGAAACCAGCTTCCCCAGCTGGCAAGTGGGCCTGATGTTATAATTCTTAGAGACAACAGAGCAGAAGGGGCACAATAAATTCTCTCTATGGGGCTTCTCTGCAGTGAACTGATGTAGTTGAGGCAGAAGATATATTCACATTTTATACATGGGCTTCTCAAGATAGACTGGGTAGATGGGACATCTGCTTAGTTCTTGTAAGAGATCAGCCTTGTCCACTGTTTGAGTAAAAATACATACGATAAGTAAATTTCAGAGAGTTGGCTGACTGTTAGTTCTGACAAGTGACAACGTTTACATGCATAGAGTTATTGAGTCTCAACTGGGATCTTCCCTAGAACAAGACAAGGAAAGTAAAATATGCAAATGCGGAGTCCCTATCTTCAGAGATTTGAAGTTCTAGTTGGGATGAAAGCCATAAATTGCAATTATGCTTTAATTTGAGGCAGAGGAATGGTCTGTGCTCACGGGGATCCTTCAGCTCTGGCAGCCGATTCATGCTGGCCACGTTGCATGACTCAAATTTCTCAGCTCTCCTCTGTGTTAAAGCCAGGCAGGACCAGCAGGGGGAGCTGAAGACCCCAATGAATCCGAGCTCTTCTTCCATTTCAGCTAAAGTCCTATGATGATGTGAGTCATTTATTTCAACTAGCCTTTTAAATCCTTGTAGGTTTGGTTCATGTCCCCTTTATATTTGTGTGCTTATTGTTCAGAAAAAGAAAAAAAGAAAAAAAAAAAAAGAAAAGAAAAGAAAAAAAAAAAAAGAAAAGAAAAGAAAAAAAAAAAAAGAAAAGAAAAGAAAAAAAAAAAAAGAAAAGAAAAGAAAAAAAAAAAAAGAAAAGAAAAGAAAAAAGAGGGATGTAATGAAAGCACAAGAATTCTTTGCATATTCAAGATTAAAGACTTTCAGGAAACAAGAGTACTTAAATCACAGGGTCTTCCATGTCCTCCCTCCAGCCAGTTATTATGGTTGAGCATTTTGAAGAAAGCAGATATTCTGGGTATTCTTTCCTGAGATACCCATGTACTAAAAATGTGGATACATTTGCTTCCTTCAATGCATCCATTCACAGCATTGGGACTAACACAGGGAAACTCTATTATGTCTTTTCTGCCCTGCAGAAGAACAACATTGTGTAGAACTGGTAGCTGGGGAAACTGGTTTCCAACATTTAAGAACTGGAACCCACGCTGGGAGCTATTCTGCAGATAAAACCAAGGATGCTAAAGTTACAAAGTAAGAAACCGGTTCTCACTGACCCCATTCTTGCTAAGAACTCTGGGACAATTGCCATGGCAATTAACTCTCCATGAAGTGTGGGAATTATCCGCATTTTGAGATTTACATGTCTATGCTCCTCTATATCTGTGGTTGTCAGCCTTTAGTGCAGAGTAGAATCACCTGGTGCTGGAGGATGAAGACCCAAGTCTTCGCCCTGATCTAGGCATAAGGGAGCCACTTGGCATGTCTATTTTTGTGCTGCTATAACAGAATACCTGACTGGGTAATTTATAAAGAAAAGAGGTTTATTTGGCTCAAGATCTTGGGATAGCTGCATCTGGTGAGGGCCTCAGACTGCTTCTACTCATGGGGGAAAGTGGCAGGGCAGCTGGCATGTGCAAGGAGAGTACGTGGCATTAGAGAAAGCAAGAGAGAGAGGTGTCAGGCTCTTTTAACAACCAGCTCTTATAGGAACTTATCGACTGAGGACTCACCTGCTCCCTTGCCCCCCAAGGGCATTTATTTATTTATGAGGGATTCACCCCCATAACTCAAACATCTGTCACTAAGTCCCACCTCCCAACACTGCCACACTTGGGGATCAAATTACAACAAGAGTTTCGGAGGACCAATCATATCCAAACTATAGCAGCATGGTAGGTCATCAGTACAGATCTCTGAGGTATCATTATTTGGAAGAGTTGCCAACCCACAAAGCCATTTCTAGTCCGTGATTTTCTACCTTCTCTGGGCTCTAAATTGCTGCCATAGCCAAGGTCTTCCCCCTCACATGTGTTTAGACAGGAGAAAACATCAGTCTCTATTCTTGAGTGTCTCACAAGATACCTCATCTTTTCTTGTCATTTTCCTTATGTGAATATAAACATAAAAACTGCGGTATTATTGTGTATGTAACTGGTTGATTTGGGAAAGAATAATTGGAAGGTACACAGGAAAAAACAAAAGTAGATATTTAAAACATAATACTGTCCCGTGGGTTATGTATTGCTTCCTTCTTTCACTTACAAATGTTTTCTCATTAACTAGTTAACTTACCCTTTGACGGCATTGGTATTAAGATGGTTTACTAATTAAGTTCTAATTAGAAATTTCAGAAAAGATTTTTGTGGAAAAGTTTTTTCCCACTGTAGAAAGAGCAAAAATAAAACAACTAAAATGACAAGGAAGATGTAGGCCACCACTATTGCCAGGCCACGTGGTTTATGATGGTTTATCAAATAGCATGCTCAGACATTTATTTGTGCATTATGCATCCTGGGCTTTGTTCCATTTACTCCTGGCTGCCATTAATGGAAGGTAGATGTCTGTTGTCCATTTGCTACTATTTATTTTTTCCATAGTAGCTATGACCATGAGGAACATCTGATATGCACATTTCAAACAGAAAGGGGAAAAAAACCACACTAGATGATGGTTTATCAAATAGGATCACAAAGAGTGTGCTCAGACATTTATTTGTGCATTATGCATCCTGGGCTTTGTTCTATTTACTTCTGGCTGCCATTAATGGAAGGTAGATGGGGGAACAAGCAAGGAATGGTATCTGGGTGTGATTGCAAAGAATCTATTTCTTGAGAAGGGAAAGTCAAATTCTCTTCAGAACTTGGATTCTGAACTGTGAGTTTGAGTAGCAAGAAGCACTTCTTTGCCAGCACATGGCCTGGTAATGCCCTCTCCATGGAAGCCGGATTGCAGGTAATGGGGATTTTCACTAAATATGAACATTGGAAAGCTTTCCTTTTTTTGACATTAGCTCTGGATTCCGTATCTTTTTTTCCCCTTTTCTTCTTTTTTTGGCAGCTGGCTGATATCGGGATCCAAACCTGTGACCTTGGTGTTATAAGGCTGTACTTTCACCAAAATTTTTGCTTTGAGCCAGTTCTTTGCCCCTTCAAACCCAACTAATGGTGATGTAAACATCCTGAGTACCTGTGCTCTGCAAAATATAGGCACTGCAATTCCTATAAAAAATCCTGGGGAGGAAAAATAACTTTCTGTCACAAAAAAATGAACATAGGGGTAACTCTTGAGTGTTTGTGGTTAATGAGATTTCTGTTGTGTTCACCCGTTGTAAAGTATTGAAGCTGAAAAATATAGATCCTTATATAGATTCTAAATAATAATTCTAATGATCTAAAATTAATTTTAAAATATCACGTTATTTATTAAAACAATCCTAAAATTCAAATGGAACCATAAAACCCCAAATAGCCAAGGCAATCTTTAGCAAAAAACTCTCCAATACCAAAGGCAAAAACAAAGCTGGAGGCACCACACTACCTGATTTCAAACTATATCCCCAAAACCAAAGGCAAAAACAAAGCTGGAGGCACCACACTACCTGATTTCAAACTATATCACAGACGTATAGTAATCAAAACATGGTACTGGTATAACAGCAGACACACCAACCAATAAAATAAAACAAGGAACTCCAATACCAAAGGCAAAAACAAAGCTGGAGGCACCACACTACCTGATTTCAAACTATATCACAGACGTATACTAATCAAAACATGGTACTGGTATAACAGCAGACACACCAACCAATAAAATAAAACAAGGAACCAAGAAATGAACCCGCATATTTGCGGTCAACTGGCAAATTCAAAAAGACAGCCTTTTTAATAAATGGTGCTGGGGAAGCTGGCTTTCCTCAGGCAGAAGAATTAAATTGGATTTTTATCTCATACCATATGCAAAAATCAACTCAAAGTGGATTAAAGACTTAAACATAATACTTAAAACTGTAAAACTACTAAAAATAAACATAGGAGAAAAATTACATGACATTGGTTTGGACAATGATTTTTTAGATTTGACCCCAAAAGTATAGGCAAACAAAGTAAAAATAGACAAGTGGGAGTGCATTAGAGTAAAAAGCTTCTGAACAGCAAAGGAAAAAATTAACAGAGTGAAGAGACAATGTACGGATTAGGAAAAAATACTTTCAAACCATCTTCTGATAAGGGGTTAATATTCAAAATATATAATAAACTTAACAACTTGATAGCAAGAAAATAAATTAACCAATTTAAAAATGGTCAAAACACTGGAATAGACATTTCTCAAAAGAAGACATACATGTGGCTAGCAGGTATATGAAAAAATGCTCAAAATCACTAATTATAGGGAAATGCAAATCAAAACCACAATGAAAGATCATCTCACTCCTGTGAAAATGGCTACTATAAAAAAGATAAAAAATATCAAGTGTTGGTGAGGGTGTAGAGAAAAGAAAACTTGTACATTGTTGGTATGAATGCAAATTGTTACAGCCATATGGAAAACGGTATGGAGATTCCTCAAAAAAATGAAAAGAGAACTACCATGTGATCCAGTAATCCCACTACTAGGTATATATCCAAATGAACTAAAATCAATATGTAAGAGATCTGTACTCCTATGTTTATTGCAGAACTATTCACAATAGCCAAGATAAACCATCAACCTAAGTGTTCATCAATAAAGGAATAAAGAAAATGTTGCATATATGCAAAATGAAATACTACTCAGCCTTAAGAAAAGAAAAAAATCCCTGTCACTTATGACATGAATGAACTTGAAGGACATTATGCTAAGTGAAATAAGCCAGGCACAGAAGGACAAATTTCACATGATCTCACTCATATGTGGAAACTAAACAGTTTAACTTATAGAAGCAGAGAGTAGAATGGTGGTTACTATTGGCTGGGTGGTGGGGTTGAGGTGGATAAAGAGATGTTGGTAAAAAGGTACAAAGTCTCAATTAGACAGGAGGGATAAAGTTTTTGAGATCTATTTCACAGTATGGTGACTATAGTTAATAACATTGTATTATATATTTCAAAATTGCTAAGAGAAAATTTAAAATGTTCTTACTACAAAATGTTAAGTATTTGTTGGTGGATATGTTAATTAGCTTGATTTAATAATTTCACATTGTATACATATATCATAATATCACATGATATATTTTAAATATATACATTATGTCAGTTAACAATGAAAAATCTAAGAAGCACAAATATTGGGTTTAACATTTTCTTTGAGACTTTGAATAATTTTGGCTTCCTAGACATCTTTTCTGAACTGTCAAATTAACTTCCAGTATTTTTGTTTATGTTTTGCTCGTAGGATCTATTTAATATGTTACTGAGTTTTTTTTTTTTCCTTTTTGTCTTTTTTTTACTGGCCAGTAACGGGATTGCAACCCTCAGTGTTGCGCCCGTGCCACGCTCAGCCAGTGAGTGGGAACCGGTTACCACATGGGATCCGAACCCTCGGTGGGAGCGCCTCCGTGCTCCCAAGCGGCGCACTCTCCAGTGCGCCACCGGGCCGGCCCATGTGTTACCGAGTTTTTGAAGGAAAGAAACATTTGAATAAATCGTACAGAATGTGTTTGGTTAAATTAATTAATTAATTAATATTTTAAATTTAATTTTATTATTAGCATATTCATTATTACAAATCATAATTTTTCTTTATGCCTTTTACCCAACCTACCACTCTCCAACCCCCCTCCCACTTTCCTCCCCATCTTTAGTATCCTTAGGTTTGTTCTCTCCTGAAAATTCAACAGATGTTGTGGTCTTTTCTTTCTTCCTTCTTTCCTTCCTTCCTTCCTTCCCTACTTTCTTTCCTCTTTCTTGGCACCAGTTATGAGTGACAACATGTGGTATTTCTCTTTCCTTGTCTGGCTTATTTCACTTAACAGTTTTCTCTAGACTCATCCATGTTGCCACAAATGGCAGAATTGCATTCTTCTCTATGGCTAAGTAGAATTCCATTGTGTATATATACCACATTTTCTTTATCCAGTTGTCCACTGATAGACACTTAGGTTGGTTCCTTACTTCGGCTATTGTAAATAGAGCTGTGATGAACATGGGAGTGCAGGTATCCCTTTGAAATGATGATTTCCATTCCTTTGGATATATACCCAGTAGTGAGAGTGCTAGATCATATGATAGTTCTATCTGTAGTTGTTTGAGGAACCTCCATACTATTTTCCATAATGGCTGTGCTAATTTACAGTCCCACCAACAGTGTAGAAGAGTTCCCCTTTCCCCACATCCTTGCAAGCATTTGTTGTTCTTGGTCTTTTTAATAATGGCCAGTCTAACTGGGGTGAGATGATATTTCAATGTGCTTTTGATTTGCCTTTCCCTGACGACTAGTGGTGTTGAGCATTTTTTCATGTACCTATTGGCCATTTGTATGTCTTCCTTTGAAAAATATCTATTCAGCTCCTTAGCCCATTTTTTAATTGGCTTATTTGCCTTTTTGCTGTGTAGTTTGAGTTTTTTGTATACTCTGGATATTAATCCCTTGTCAGATGTATAGTTTGCAAATATTTTCTCCCACTCATAGGTAGCCATTTCACTCTGTTGATTTTCTTTGTTGTGCAGATATAGCTTGATATAGTCCTACTTGTTTATCTTTTCTTTTGTTACTTGTGCTTTTGGGCTCTTGTTCATAAAGTCTGTACCCAGACCTAGTTCCTGGCATGTTTCCCCTATATTTTCCCTTAGTAGTTTACAGTTTCAGGTCTTATACTTGTTTTTAATCCATTTAAAAAAATTACATTAATTTCTTTTTATTTGTTTTTAATTAATTGATTGTTTTTCCATGTCATTTTACTCATTCCTCTTTCCTCCTTCCCTCTCTCTCCTCCCCTACTACATCATATCTATTCGCTTGTCTTAACAAGTTCAAGGAATTATGATTGTTGTGTCTTCTCCCCCCCCTTTATTTGTTTGTATATTTATTTATTTATTTATTGAAGCTCTCACAAATAGGTGAGAACTTGTGGTATTTCTCTTTCTGTGCCTGACTTGTTCCACTTAATATAATTTTCTCTAAGTCCATTCATGTTGTTGCAAATGGTAGTATTTCAATCTTTTTTATAGCAGAGTAGTATTCCATTGTGTAGATATACCACAGTTTCCTTATCCACTCATCTGATGATGGACATTTGGGCTGGTTCCAACTCTTGGCTATTGTAAATAGTGCTGCAGTAAACATGGGAGTACAGGTATCCCTTCGGCATAATGATTTCCATTCCTCTGGGTATATTCCCAGCAGTGGAATAGCTGGGTCATATAATAGATCTATCTGCAATTGTTTGAGGAACCTCTATATCATTTTCCATAAATGTTGCACCATTTTGCAGTCCCACCAACAGTGTATGAGAGTGCCTTTTTCTCTGCAACCTTGTCAGCACTTATCATTCTCAGTCTTGGATATTAGCCATCCTAACTGGAGTGAGATGGTATTTCAAAGTGGTTTTGATTTGCATTTCCCAAATGCTGAGTGATGTTGAGCATTTTTTCATATGTCTGTTGGCCATTCATATATCTTCCTTTGAGAAATGCCTATTCAGCTCCATTGCCCATTTTTAAATTGAATTATTTGTTTTTTTGCTGTAAAGTTGTTTGAGTTCCTTGCATATGCTGGATATTAATCCTTGGCAGATGTATATTTTTTCAAATATTTTCTCCCACTCTGTTGGTTGTCTTTTCACTCTGTTGATTGTTTCTTTTGCTGTGCAGAAGCTTTTTAGTTTGATATAATCCCAATTGTTTATTTTTCCTTTGTTTGCCTGTGCTTTTGGGGTCGTATTCATGAAGTCTGTACCCACTCCTACTTCCTGGAGTGTTTCCCCTATGTTTTCTTTAAGGAGTTTTTAAAAATTGTTTCAGGATGTATATTTAATTCTTTAATCCATTTTGAATTGATTATGGTATATGGTGAGAAATATGGGTCTAGTTTCATTCTCCTACATATGAATTTCTAGTTTTCACAGCACCATTTGCTGAAGAGGCAGTCTCTTCCCCATTGTGTAGACTTGGTGTCTTTGTCAAAGATCAGATGGCTGTAAGTCTGATGAGTGATTTCTGGGTTCTCTGTTCTTCTCTACTGGTCAGTGTGTCTACTTTTATGCCAGTACTATGCTGTTTTGGTTACTATAGCTTTGAAGTATAATTTGAAGTGAGGTAGTGTTATGCCTCTGGCTTCATTTTTTTTTTTTCCTCAGGATTGCTTTGTCTATTCAGGGTCTTTTGTTGTTCCATATGAATGTTAAGATTTTCCCTATTTTTGTGAAGAATGTCATTTTATCTTGATGGGGAGTGCATTGAATCTGTAGATAGCTTTGGTTAGTATGGACACTTTCACATCTTAATTCTTGCAATCCAAGAGTGTGGAATGTCTTTCAATCTTTTTGCGTCTCCTTTAATTTCTTTTGGTAGTCCTCTTTGAAGTGTTGATAGAATTCATTTGTAGTTCTCATTGTAGAGATCTTTCATCCCTTTGTTAAATTGATTCCTAGGTATTTTATTTTTTTTGTGTGGCTGTTTTACATGGTCTTACTTTCTTGATTTGTCTTTCTGCTTGCTCATTATCAGAGAATATAAATGCAACTGATTTTTGAGCATTTATTTTGTATTCTGCAATGTTACTGAAATTAATAACCAGCTCTAACAATTTTTTGATAGTCTTTAGGTTTTCTATATATAGTATCATGCCATCTGCAAATAGGGACAGTTTGAATTCATCTTTTCCAATCTGGATGCCCTTTATTTCTTACTGTTGCCTGATTGCTCTGGTTAGTACCTCCAGTACTATGTTAAATAGCAGTGGTGAGAGTGGGCATCCTTGTCTTGTTCCTTTTCTTAATGGAAAAGCCTTCAGTTTTTCCGCATTCAGGATGATATTGGCAATGGGCTTGTCATGGATGGCATTTAATGTGTTGAGATGCTTTCCTTCTATACCTAATTCATTGAAAGTCTTTATCATGAAGGGATGTTAAGTTTTGTCAAATGCTTTTTCTTCATGAATTGAGATAATCATATGGTTTTTGTCCTTGATTTTGTTGATGTGGTATATCACATTTATTGACTTTCGTATGTTGAACCATACTTGCATCCCTGGGATGAATCCCACTTGTTCATGGGATTTAATTTTTTTGAAGTGTTACTGTATTCTGATTGCTAATATTTTGTTGAGGATTTTTGCATCTGTGTTCATCAATTATATTGGCCTGTAATTTTCTTTTCTTGTTGTGTCTTTGTCTGGTTTTGGTATCAGGGTGATGCTGGCCTCTAGAGTAAGTTTGGGAGAATGGCTTCTGTTTCAATTTTTGGAATAGGTTGAGGAGAATTGGTATTAATTCCTCTTTGAAGTGTTGATAGAATTCAGCTGTAAAGCCATTTGGACCTAGGCTTTTCTTTATTGGATGACTGCTGATTACTGCTTCAATCTTGTTGTTTGTTATTGGTCTGTTCAGGTTTTCTATCTCTTCTTGGTATAGCTGGGTGGTTTCTATTTGTCCAGAAATGTATCCATTTCCCATTTATCCAGGTTTTCATATTTGTTGTCATACTGTTGTTTATAATAGCCTCTAATGATTCTTCATATTTCTGTGGTATCAGTCATAATGTCTCCCTTTTCGTTTCTGATTTTTGTCATTTGGGTCTTTTCTTTTGGTTAACCTAGCTAATGGTTTGTCTATTTTATCTTCTCAAAAAACCAACTTTTTGTTTCATTGATCTTTCGTATCATTTTTTGGGTCTCTATTTCACTTAGTTCTGCTCTGTTCTTAATTATTTCTTTCTGTTTACTACCTTTATGATTGGATTGTTGTTGTTTTTCTAGTTCTTTGAGGCATAGAGTTAAGTCATTTATTTGAAGTCTTTGCGTTCTTTTGATGTAAGCTCTTATTGCAATAAACTTCCCTCTTAGTTCTGCTTTTGCTGTATCCCACAGGTTTTGGTAAGATGTATCTTTATTTTTGTTAGTTTCAAGAAATTTTTTGACTTTCCGTTTAATTTCTTCTTGGACCCATAGGTCATTCAGGAGCCTACTGTTTAGTTTCCATGTATTTGTATAGTTTCCAGGGTTTTGCTTATTATTGATTTCTAACTTTAGTCCATTGTGGTCTGAAAAGCTACTTGGAATGATTTCAGTTTTTTAAAATTTGCTGAGACTGGATTTGTGACCTAATATGTGGTTTATTGTGGAGAATGTTCCATGTACTGATGAGAAGAATGTATGTTCTGTGGTTGTTGGGTGAAATTTTCTGTACATATCTTCCAGGTCCAGTTGGTCTTAGGTGTAGTTTAAATCTTGTGTCTCTGTTGATTTGTTGCCGGGAAGATCTGTCCATACTGGGAGAGTGGTGCTCAGGTCAGCCACTATTATCATATTAGGGTCTATTTCTCTCTTTTGAACTGTTTGCTTTATATATCTGGGTGCTCCAGTATTGGGTACATACGTATTTATGATTGCCATGTCTTCTAGCTGGATAGAAACCTCTACCATTTTATATTGGCCTTCTTTGTCTCTTTTTATGGTTGTTGGTTTAGAGACTATTTTATCTCAAATAAGAATAGCTGTTCCTGCTCACTTTTTGTTTTCATTTACAGGGTATATCTTTTTCCATCCCTTCACTTTTAATCTGTGTGTATCTTTACAGGTGAGGTGAGTCTCTTGAAGACAGCATATACTTGTGTCTAGCCTTTTAATCCAATCAGTCAGTCTGTGTCTTTTGAATGAGGGATTTAATCCATTCGCATTTAAGGTTGTTATTGACAGGTATTGTTTAACTCCTGTCACTTAATTGCTTTTTGTTTAGATGTTTTAAATATCTTTTGTTCATTACTTCCCCTTTTATTTCTCATCTTCTATGTGAATGGAAATTTGAGATGGCATGATTTAGCTTCTTTCTCTTTCTCATTTTAATTTGTGTTCTAATGGTGGGTTTTGTTCTTTTCTGCATATCTGTGATAATGATCATTGTTATTCAGATTCCAGATGAAGAACTCCCTTGAGAATTTTTTCAGGGCTGGTCATGTGGTGGTGAACTCCCACAATTTTTGTTTTTCTGGGAAATATACTATTTCTCCCTCATTCTGAAGGAGAGCCTTGCTGTGTACAGAATTGTTGGCTGACATTTTTTTTTCTTTTAGTATTTTGAATATATCATCCCATTTTCTTCTGGCCTGTAGGATTTCAGTTGAGAAGTCTGCTGTTATTCTGATGGGGGCTCCCTTATGGGTGACTTGATGCTTTTCTCTTGCTGCTTTTAGAATTCTCTCTTTGTCTTTGATCTTTGTAAATCTGACTATAATGTGTGTTGGAGAGGATATTTTTGGATTGAATCTGTTTGAGGATCTTTGGTCTTTCTGGATCTGAAGGTCTACATCTCTTCTATGCTTGGGAAGGTTTCTCGAGTAAGTTTTATTTTGTGAGGATTTTTGTATTTATGTTCATTAAGGATATTGGCCCATAATTTTCTTTTTTGTTGTGTATTTATCTGGTTTTGGTATCAGGGTGATGCTGGCCTCATAGAATGAGTTTTGGAGAATGGCTTCTGTTTCAATTTTTTGGGTTAATTTGAGGAGAAGTGGTATTAATTCTTCTTTAAAGAAGATCAACAGCGTAGAAGAGTTCCCATTACTCCACATCCCCACCAGCATTTCTGATTCTTGGTCTTTTATTTTTATTTATTTATTTATTTATTTATTTTTTTCCAATATACAATGTGGTTGATTATTGTTGCCCAT
>NW_007735984.1:32167-32510 GCF_000696425.1 Galeopterus variegatus
AAAAATTGTTTCAGGATGTATATTTAATTCTTTAATCCATTTTGAATTGATTATGGTATATGGTGAGAAATATGGGTCTAGTTTCATTCTCCTACATATGAATTTCTAGTTTTCACAGCACCATTTGCTGAAGAGGCAGTCTCTTCCCCATTGTGTAGACTTGGTGTCTTTGTCAAAGATCAGATGGCTGTAAGTCTGATGAGTGATTTCTGGGTTCTCTGTTCTTCTCTACTGGTCAGTGTGTCTACTTTTATGCCAGTACTATGCTGTTTTGGTTACTATAGCTTTGAAGTATAATTTGAAGTGAGGTAGTGTTATGCCTCTGGCTTCATTTTTTTTTTTT
>NW_007735984.1:34834-57948 GCF_000696425.1 Galeopterus variegatus
CGGTACGAGTGCGGCCGCCGCTTGCCGGCTCCAGCTCGGCTTGATATGTTGGGGCGCTTGGTTCTGGAGGGCCCTGATGTTCGGGTGAGGAGGGGCTGCCGCTGCTGCTGCCACTGCTGTTTGTGCTGGGTGAGGAGGTGGTACCGCTGCTGCCACCGCCACTGCTGCCACCGCTCCAGTGCCGGTCTGGTTCCTGCTGCAGCTGCTGAGCCTTTCATGGCAATATCCTCATGGGCCAGGGGTGGGGGGTGGGGTCTTTGTCCACCTCCCCGGGGGAAGTGGCTCCCTTCTCGGGTACGGGGCTCAGGCGATGCCGGTGGATTTTCTTCAAGTTTCCGAGGGTGGAAATCCAAAGTCCATCGTACTCAGCTCCTGGTGCAACTGAAGTTCCTCCTCATTCTCTGACACCTACTGAGAAATGGACAAGCCTGTTCTCTTCTGGGATAATCGATTCTTGGTCTTTTAAATAATGGCCAGTGTAACTGGGGTGAGATGATATCTCAGTAATCATCAGGGAAATGTAAATTAAAACCATATTGAGATATCATCTCACTCCAATTAGATGGGCCAGTGTTTAAAAGACCAAGAATAACAAATTCTGGCCAGGATGTGTAGAAAGGGAAACCCTCCTACACTGTTGGTGAGAGTGTAAAATAGTACAGCCATCATGGAAAACAGTATGGAAGTTCCTCAAACAACTACAGATAGAACTGCCATATGATTTAGCAATCCCACTACTGGGCATGTAACCAAAGGAATGGAAATCATCATGTTGAAGGGTTATCTGAACACCAATGTTCATAACAGCTCTATACACTATAGCCAAGAGTTGGAACCAAACTAAATGTCCATGAATGGATTACTGGATAAGAAAAATATGGTATATACACACACACACACACACACACACACACACACACAAAATGGAAATATGGTACACACACACACACACACACACACACACACACACACAAAATGGAATTCTACTCAGCCATAATAAAGAAGGACATTCTGCCATTTGCAGCAAAATGGATGAGCTTGCAGATGATTAGGTTAAGTCAATGACTTTTCCTTTCTCCTCCCCTTCTGGAATATCCACAATTCAGATGTTAGAGCACTTGAGGTTGTCTCCTAATTCTCTTAGATTTTCTTTATTAACTTATTTCTTTTTTCCTCTTTTTGTCTGCCTGGGTCATTTCAAAAAGACCATCTTCAAGATTTGAAATTCTTTCTTCTGCTTGCTCTAGCCTGCTACTGAAGCTCTCTGTTGTGTTTTTTATTTCACTGAGTGAATCTTTCATTTCTAGAAGTTCTGTTACATTATTTTTAAAGGTATTAATCTCTTTGTAAGTTTCCTCCTTCATATCTGGATATTTTTTCTTGTTTCACTGTGTTCTGTAATTGAATCTTCTCTTATCTCTTTGAGTTTTCTTAGGATCGTTGCTTGGAATTCCTTTTCAGACATTTCAGTTTCCCTATTCTATGGGGTCTGGTGTTTGAGCATTACTGTACTCCTTCAGTGGTGTCATATCTTCTTGTTTGTTTGTAGTTCTAGTTTTTCATTGATGTTTGGTCATCTGGTAGAGGACTTGCTTCTTCTATTACTCTGGGGTTGGCTATGAGGATAAAGATTTCCTCCTCTATTTACAGGCTCTGCTGGTGAATCTTCTTATATCCATGCAGTCGAGTGTGTGGCAGGTTGTGTATAGAGAGCCCCGGGCTGCTACTGTGGTGGTGAACCATTCTTGTGGGAACAGTAGGTGTGGCGGTGGCTATGGTACACTACCTTGGCTCCTGTTCCAGCAGTGGGTAGGGCTTTCCAGGGCTGGAGTGTGTGCCCCCTGTGGCATGAGGGGCTTGGCTCACCTTGGCACCTGCTGGGCTTGTGGGTGGCTCCCTCTGGGGCTGGAGTCTGGGCCTCTTGCTGTATTCTGATATATTTAATTTCTACAATTTTTGCTCCTAATTGTTCTTAGAACTCTGCAACTTTAAGGAATATTAGAAGATCCAAAGAAAAACTTTGGGTTCACTCTATTGTGATGCAAGATCATAATTTGAAAAATGAGAATCAATAAATGACCAAAAGATACTCTCAATTGTAACCAGCTGTGCAATAAGAAAATAATAGGTTAATGCACAATGTGGAAGCTAACACTGAAGGCTTGGAGGAGAAGGAACAATGATAACATCAAGTGTGAGAACAAGTAGCCTTAAGAACACAATGTTCAACGTCTACATTACATGGAGGGTCATTGTCAGCCTCCTTAAGCTCAGGTCCAGCTCCCTTCATTCTGCCCTCCACAGTGCTGTGCTGATTTCATTTCCTACTACATGAGTGATTACTCTTGGAGAGAGCATTTGGTGTCAGTCACAGATACTTGTTATCAAAGTCATTTCCTTGTGCCACACATACAATAAACAATGCAATATTTTCTCTAAAGTTCTCACCAAAGTTTAAATATCTACAAACTCTAAAGGAAAGAAATTGCAACAATCAGGCATTACCTAAAAAGACTTTCAAGACTTTGGGTTTCAGAAAAATTATGAATTGAGCTAAGAGAGACCCTGCCTGCCACAGTCACATGAAAATGCTGCAGACCCATGACCTGTCATTAGATGGTTCAAAGTGGTTCATTTAGTAGAGAAGGGACAGTGCAGAGAAACAGAGGAGGGATTTATGCTCTCATGACCTTTGGACAGGTGGCACGTCAGGCCTGAAATAAACTTTGACTTCCTTATTTTATTTTCTTGCAAGCCGGCCAGTACAGGGATCTGAACCCATGAACTTGGGATTATAAAGCTGTGCTCTAACCAACTGATCTAACCAGCCAGACTTAAAATTGTGTTGTTTGACTTCCTTATTTTATTTTTTTGCAAGCTGGCCTGAAATGAACTTTAATTAAAAAAAGAAAAAACCGGGCCGGCCCGGTGGCGCACTGGAGAGTGCGCTGCTTGGGAGCGCGGCAGCGCTCCTGCCGAGGGGTCGGATCCCATGTGGAGACTGGTTCCCGCTCACTGGCTGAGCGCGGTGCGGGCACGACACCGAGGGTTGTGATCCCATTGCTGGTCAGTAAAAAAGACAAAAAGGAAAAAAAAAAAAAAAAGAAAAAGAAAAAACCTTGTGGACTAAATTAAAGTAGATCTTTCTGGATGTAGTCATATGAAAATGCCAGAAACACTAGGAAAAAAAAAAAAAAAAAAAGAAAATAACAATTTTACTTTTTCTATGGTCGCTGCCAAACAATGATATTCTAATCCTTCATTTCTTCTACTTTTGCTAGTTGCAACCACACTCATCTATTATTTTTTAAAAAGATGACCGGTAAGGAGATCTTAACCCTTGACTTGGTGTTGTCAGTACCATGCTCACCCAGTGAGCTAACCGGCCATCCCTATATAGGGATCCGAACCTGTGGCCTTGGTGTTATCAGCACCACACTCTCCTGAGTGAGCCATGGGCTGGCCCTACACTCATCTATTTTTGAATACTGGCTCTGCCATTCTGGCTGTGTGATCTTGAACAGGTCACAGAAAAGAAATAGAGTCAGCCCCGAATTTTTCATCCAGTGAAAAAGACCTTAAAAAATTGAGGTAACTTCCTCTATCCTTTAGTCTATTCCTCTTTTTTTACTTTCACTCTTTCCACCATGGCAGAGTTGGTATAGTGAGAGAGGCACATTAGTAGTGGGGCTGGAGCATTCTAGAAGGCAGGGCAGTGAGAGGAGATGAGCAAAACAGACAGTGTTAGTTGTTTTTTTAGAAAACCCAAGGTGGCAGGTGGTGAGGAGGTAGGTGGAGCCATGTGAAGGAACTGTAATAAAAAGCCTACTAGTGCCTGAGTGCCTGGGGAGCTGGGAGTAGGTGAAGATGGAGACAGGTGGTGCAGATATGTGGTTATGAGACTAGGATTCTTGAGCATGTAAGTAATCGGTTTGAGTAAATAAGTAAATATATTGAGGTAAACATAGCCCAGGTTTTTCACTGTTGGAGGAAGTATCATGAACATGAAACAAGGAAAGGCTAAAATGACTCTTAGAGCTTGGTTTTAAATTGGATGAACTGTGAATATCTCATGGTATGTATGTGTGTATATGTGTATATGTCACTTAACAGTGAAGATAGTTCTGAGAAATGTGTTAGTCAAATTCATCATTGCGCAAACATCATAGGAGTGTACTTAACCAAACCTAGATGGTATAGCCTATTATACACTTACAGTTTTAATGACCGTCATCTTATATGCAGTCCATCATTGAACAAAATGTCATTTTGTGGCACTTGAGTGTATGTACATACAAACACAGACCCACATAAATATAGATGGATGTACAAGTGTGTGCATCTCTGTGTGTTTGTTTGCACATGTAGGAAACTATATAATTACAGGCTCTGTCTGCTGAGGGGGCCCCAAAGCAATGACATACCAGCAGCAATGGTGCAGCTGATGGAAGAGTCTATTAAAAATAATTGGAATTCCTTGGTGAAATGTCTGACACTAGAGATGTATCTGGAAATGTAAGTAGAGCCTGAATTGTCATCTTGAGTAAAATTATGGGAACATATGGGTCTTCTACTGATCAAATCTGGAGCAACATGAGCATGAAAATAAATAATGATCATATCAGAATGTAGCCCATTGAATTGTGTAAGAATTGAGGAGTAGTTTTAATAAAAAATAAAAATGAAAGAATGAAAAAAAAAGAGAGAAAGAAGAAACAAAATGCATGGGACAGGAAAACATTCACTTTCTTACTGTAGAGTTCTACCAATAAATGTTGAGGGCTGATGTTAGACAATCAAAATGTTGGTTGTTTCAGATGAGAGTTGTGAAAAGAGGCCAAAATGGATCAGTGTAGATGTGGTAAGAAATAATTTATTAGGACTATTTTAGAATATCTTCACCATGAAACACTAATCAATTACAAAGTCCAAATGGTAAATTTATATTGGAGATAGTCGGCAGATGCCAACTTGCCCAGGTCATCAAGGTGAGCATTCCCAATATTGAGCACGGTGCGGGCATGACACCGAGGGTTGCAATCCCATTGCCGGTCAGTAAAAAAGACAAAAAGGAAAAAAAAAAAAGAAAAAGAAAAAACCTTGTTGACTAAATTAAAGTAGATCTTTCTGGATGTAGTCATATGAAAATGCAGATAGGCAGAAACAGTGTGGAGCCTGGTGGGAGGCATTGGGAGGAGACAAAAATAATTTGAGTATCTTCCTGCCAAAGAAGTGTAAACTGAGTCAACTCATGAGAAGTCATCAGACAGACCAGGGAAGGGTCATTCTACAGAATGTTAAGGATATGGAGGAAAAAGAATGATAGAAGAAGAGTTTGAGCTTGGAGAAAAAGAAAGGCATGGGAATTAAATGCAAGTCATTTTCCTAGTTGGGAATCTTAGCTGAAAATCAAAAGGAGACAATGTTGGATCAGCTGGAACATTGGAAAAAGGCATGTTGATTGACCAGTAGTGCTGTGTTAACATCAGTTTTCTGAATAAAATCCACAATATGATTGTTACATAAGAGAGTGTTTTTGTTGTAGAGAAAATCACACTGTTGAGGGTGGTGGTGTGCACCATGTCTGCACATTACTCTCATGTGATTCCTAAGAAGTGTGTAATCTTGGGATAATATACAGAGACAATGTGATAGAATAAAAGTAGTAAAGTGTTTACAGCTGGGGTATCTGGGTGAGAGAGAAAAATATGTATGTTTGAAATTATTTAAAATCAGTAATTTTAAAAATTAAAAACTCATAGATAATGAATTTTTAAATTTTTAAAATGAGGTTAGATGTTGCTAAATATAATTTTATTATTTATGACATGTATTACGGTTTTCAAAATAAAGGTATTAATACAATTTAATAGGAAGAAGCAAGTGAATACAGATAATTTAAGATAGAATCTGAGAAAATTTACCTACAGCATGCCTGCTCTCAAAAAAATGCTAAAGGAGCTTCTTCATACTGAATGTAAAGTACACAAGAAGAAAACACATTTAGACTAAAGAATAAAGCAGCAGAAATTGCAATAATACAGGGAGAGGTGTAATCTATGCTTTATATTTTCCTTTTATTAAGAGACAACTTGCTCATGATTGCAAACAAACAAACAAACAAACAAAAAAACATTTCCTGTGAATTATATGTAGAATTAAAATATATAAAAACAACAGCATATAGAATGATGGAGAGTACATGGATTTAAATTATTTCAAGGATCTTACATATTCTGTGAAATGGCCAGTAGTAGTTCTGTGAGGAAAATGGGGTAGTTTGGTCAGGCCCCCTCCCCTCAGGTCCAGTTGGGTGTGGTGCAGCACACCCTTTGTAAACAAGTTGTGTGGGACTACAGTTAGTGCACATGCGTGCCTGTGTACCCTTTGGCTTGTTGCTATTTTTGTGTGCTCTTTGGTGTGTGAGGCAGTGGTTCTGAACTGCTGGTTGACAGAGCTTGCATCTAAAAATAAAGCCTATTGTTTCTTTACCCACAGCTCCTAGGACCTTTTCCTGTTACCTAGCTCATAGACCTGTGTGTGAAGGGTTTGTAGCCCAGTCTGGACAGTGGACTTGAGGAATCTGTGAGCTCCAGCCCTAGCTCTACAATTGGTGTAGTCTGCAGCAGGATTCTGAGCAGGTACAAGAGCCAAAAGCCCTTGGGAGAAGGAGGAAATGTGGCTAATTTTGAATATGTTGTGCCCTATGGCCACTTTCCTGTTGACCGGGATTGGGTTGCTGCTTACTATACTGCAAGTCAGCATAGACCAGGCACTACAGTGGAGAACCCCTTGGGAGGGGGAGGAAATGTGGCTGTCCTTGAGCATGTGGTGCCTGGTGGCCACTTTTCTGCTGACCAGAGCCTGACTACTGCTCACTATGCTGCAAACTGATTGAGATTTGCAGAAGAAAGCAGAGTTGTTGGAAGCACGGATAATTGTCCTGGAGAATGACATGCAGCAACTGGCCATCCCTGCTTTCACACCAGGGAAGATGACAAACCCAGTGCTGATTGAGATTTGTGGCAGAAAGCAGAGTTGTTGCAAGCATGGGTAAATGTCCTGGAGGATGACGTTCAGTGACTGGCCACTCCTGCTTCTCACATCAGGGAGGACAACATACCCAGTGGTGAGTTGGGGGAGACCGTGTGTCTCCAGGCATGACCTGTTGTGCATCAGAAAGTGAAACATGAGCCGCCTATGGGACCAGGTGGACAACTGGTGGGCAACCCACAGGTGACTCAATTCACCACCTATGTCCCATATACCCAGGTTGAATTGGTTGACTTGAGGAGACAGTTTCAGCAGAAACAGGGGGAGCCCCTGGCTTCTTGGCTGCTGTGGTTATGGGACCTAGGGGTGGATAGTGTGATGTGCTCTGGTGAGGAGATGGAAAAATTGGCCTCCATTACTATACACCCATCCCTGAGGCAGTGGCTATAAGATTGCCACAGATATGCACAAGGGCCAGGCAATCACTCCTTAGTGAAATGAGTGAATGCAGCTGCCCAAACCATGGGGGCAAATGCTGGAGAACTGCCTGAGATTAGCAATTTGCAAACATATGCTGGGGTGGTTCAAATAATTTGAGAGCTGGCAATGCGGCAGTCCATGTTTAATGTGAACACTCATGGCTGGACAATGAAAATTTTACAGGCAGCATGAGAGACATAGTGCTGCAAAATGCCTTGCTAATGTCCTTTGGGTCACTGATGGCCATACTGGCTCCATACATCAGTTGTCCTATACATGAGGTAATGACCATGACAGCCAGCTTGGGTGGAGTAGAGGATAGGAGACAAACAAAAGGGGTCCAAAAGGTGGCTCAGGCCAAACCCCCAAGAATTGCTTGGGATTTTATCCTGAGGGGACCAAGCAAGACCAGCCATAAGCAGATGTGGCTTGACTTGTGTATTAGTCCATTTTTGTTGCTTATAACAAAATACCTGAAACTGGGTAATTTATAAAGAAAAACAAAATTTATTGCTTACAGTTTCTGAGGCTGGGAAGTCCAAAGTCCATCTGGTGGTGGTGACAGCGACCCAGGGGTCTCACATTGCAAAGTGGTAGAAGCAGAGAGAGCAGAGAGAGAGAGAGAGGCAGACTCTCCTCTTCTTTTAAAGCCCTCAGAACCACGCCCCTGACCACCATTTTTAATCCATTCACTACTGCACAGTCCTACAATCCAATCACCTCTTCAAGGCTCCACGCTTCAATTACCATAATAGGATTTCCCACCCTCTTAGCAGTCACAGTGGGGACTAAGTTTCTAATACATAAATCTTGGGGGACACAATTCAAGCTTCAGGGAGTTTTGGGGGGACATAATTCAATCCACTACAACTTGCTTGCAGCAGGGGTTGATAAGAAAATTGACTGGCTGCCAAATATGGTCCTTTTTGCTTTGTGGCTACAATTGTGCCCTGAACAGTGTTTTACTAAATGTCTAGAAACAGGTAGCAAGGTATGCTCAGTGGATTTGAAGGATTTTTTGGTTGCTCCTGAGGAGGCAGATGAACTGTTCTGTTTTGACTAGGGAGCAGGCCAATGTACTCATCTTTTGGGGGCAGTCAAGGACTGGAGGCTTCATGTTGAATTGGCAATACATTATTCGAGGACAAATGTACAGCATGTTTTGGCATTGATGGATACAGACACAGAATGTAGCCTGATATATGGCAATCCAGATAAGTTTCCAGTGGCCACAGTTCATATAGTGGCTATGGAGGAAATACTACCGAAGTGAAAGCTATGTCACTGCCATTGGGCATAGGACAATTACCCCTCATGTATATACTGTATAAATATCCCCAGTGCTGAATACATCTTAGGTATGGATGTACTTTATAGTTTGCACCTGCAAACAACAGTTGGAGAGTTTTGGCTGTGAATATGGACAGTACAGCCTGTGTTACAGGGATATGTTAAACATGACCCACAGGTTTTACCCAAGCTGAGATGTGTAGTTAATGTAAAGCAGTATTGCCTACCAGGAGGACGTGCAGAGATAGGTGCCACTATATTGGAGTTAGAGAAAGTTGGCATTATTCATCTGGCTTATAGCCCATTTAATGCTCCGGTATGGCCAGTGAAAAAAAACTGATAGTGCCTGGAGAATGACTGTAGACTATCGAGAACTAAACAAAGTAGTGCCTCCTTTGCATGCAGCTGTGCCTTCAGTTCATGACTTGAAGGGTCAGCTGATGACTCAGCTGGGAACTTATCATTATGTATTGGACCTTGCAAATGCTTTTTTCTCTATTCTAATCTCGGCTGATAGCCAAGATCAATTTGCCTTCACCTGGGAAGGGAGGCAGTGGACCTTTCAAGTATTGCCCCAAGGTTATCTGCATAGCCCAACCATCTGTCAGAGTTTAGTGGCTTGGGACCTAGTCAAGTGGACTAGGCCCAGCATGGTTACAATGTTTCACCACATTGATGACATGTTACTAACCTCTGATTCTCTTATAGATTTAGCCCAGGCAGCTGCAATACTGCTAAGTAATTTGGAACAATGTGGGTAGGCTGTGAACACAGCAAAGTGCAAGGACCTGGGCTGTCAGCCAAATTCTTAGGAGTGGTTTGGTTGGGTAAGACAAGAGTCATCCCAGAAGCTATTATAGACAAGATACAGGCATATACCCTTCAGCCACAAATGTAGCTCAGCTACAGACATATTTGGGACTTCTGGGGTATTGGAGAGCTTTTGTACCCCATATGGCCTAAATGGCACACTCACTATATGCATTAACAAAGAAAGGAGCCCCCTGGGATTGGACTGAGGAAGTAGAGCAGGCTTACCAGGCTACAAAAAGGGCAATACAGCAAGTACAGGCTTTACAACTGGCTGATCCCACTAAGCCTTTTGAATTAGATGTACATATAACCCAAGAAGGGTTAGGATGGGGTTTGTGGCAGAGACAAGACTGATCCCAAACACCTGCAGGATTCTGGTCTCAGCTCTGGAAGGGTGCTGAAGTGCATTATTCTCTAATAGAAAAATAGTTAGCAGCTGTGTATTCTGCCTTGATAGCCAAAGTCCTAGTAAGGATGACATACCCCATACTAGGTTGGCCATGCATGTGGGCAACCAACCCTAAAATGGGTGTAGCTCAGACTCCCACTCTATCTAAATGGGGAGCATATATAGAACAAAGGAGCACTGTGACAATGAGTCCTCTGTCCAAAGAGTTGCAAAGTGCTGGGCCCAGTAGAGGTTGTGGAGGAAACTTTGGCACAACCCTTACCCCTGGAGGTGGGGGCTACACCTTTCCATGAGGGACAGGGACCTATCACAGAGCAAGCTTGGTAGACAGATGGCTCTACCATGGGACCCTCAGCATTGTGGACAGCTCCTGCTGTCCATCCCTTAACAGATACCATGTGGTATGAAAACTGCACAGGGCAAAGCAGTCAATGGGCTGAATCGAGAGCAGTATGGACAGTGATGAAAAATGAGCCTGGGCCATTAACCATCTGTACTGACAGCTGGGCGGTGTACAAAGGTTTAACCCTTTGGATCTCTACTTGGAAATATCAGTGGTGGATGGGAGGCCACTGACCCCTGTGGGGACAAGCCACGTGGCTAGAATTATGGGAATTGGGACATGAGAAAGAAGTAACTCTTTTCCATGTCACAGGACACTTTCCCTTAGCTAGTCCAGGAAATGATGAAGCTGATGCCTCGGCTAAGGTAAGATGGCTGGAGAGAGCCCCAGCTACCAATGTAGCCCAGTGGTTACATTGATGAATGCAGCATGCTGGCAGCAAAACCATGTGGATGGCGGCTCAAAGATGGGCCTTGCCTATAAAATGGGAAGATGTAGTGAATGCCTGTCATGCTTGTCCAGTATGTGCTCAAGAGAGTCCACACCCCTGATGGGTGCCCCATACAGATGGGCAAATAACTCGAGGGAGGGTGCCCCTGACTTGATGGCAAGTGGACTTTGTCAGGCCACTGCCAAGGTCAGAGAATTTCAGATACATCTTTGCTGCTGTTGATACAGCTACAGGTCTTCTGTTTGTATGGCCTTATAAGGCCCCAGACCAGGTAAACACTGTGAAGGCATTGAATAGCCTTACTGCCATGTATGGCCAGCCTGTAGTCATAGAGATTGATAATGGAACCCGCTTTACTGGACATGGGGTTCAGAGGTGGGCCTTTCGGTTGTCTATTCAGTGGAAGTTACACGTGCCATATCCTCCCAGGCAGTGGGAATGATTGAACAGTACAATGGTCTTTTAAAAAAGGGATTAAGGGGCCGGCCCTGTGGCGCGCTTGGGAGAGTGTGGCGCTGGGAGCGCAGCAACACTCCCGCCACAGGTTCGGATCCTATATAGGACTGGCCGGTGCTCTCACTGGCTGAGTGCAGTGCGGGTGACACCACACCAAGGGTTGTGATCCCCTTACCGGTCACAAAAAAGACAAAAAAAAAACCTTCCCACAAAGAAAACTCCAGACCCACCCTGAAGGGGTGGACACATTGGTTATGGCCAACAGTCAGGATTCTAAATGAGAGACCCCCAAGGGCAGACCCTCTCCAGTGGGAGCTCTGTTGCATAGGACTGCAGCACCTATACAACTGCACATCACTATTGAAGATAAGTTTTTGAAGCCAGGATATGGCAAGAATGGAAATATTCTCTTACCAGCCCCAACCTGTTTACAACACGGACAGACAGTACAATGGGAATGGCCTTGGAGAATAGAAGCCCCCCAGTATATGCTGGGTAGTTCTAATACGGCCTTGGGGGAAAGGATTAGAAGAACACTTGCAAGTTTCACCTTGGGTGACAAGTACTAGTCCTCCTTGAGTAAAGGTAACATGGCCTGGAACAGATAAGTGCTCTGTTCCAAAGGGCACATTTGTATTATCATTATGGCCAATTATGAGTTCCCCTATACCATTACATGTAGAACTTACAGATCCAACAGCGTTAGTGGATAAAGTATGGTATCATAAACCAGGTAAGATACCTATTTCTGTAACCATCCTTTCTCAGGATGGCAAACTGGCATGTATATTACCAGAGGGGTGAGAACTCCCCCTATTGGTACCAATAACCCTTCTGTCTTTTCGCCCATAGTGTTCTGGCCGCAGGCACCAGGGTTGACTGGGTACATATATACGTTGGTGTGTCAGCCTTCTGCATATGCAGTGAATTGCCGATCAGTATGACTACAGGATTATTCCCATGGAGAATCACACCAATGATGACTACTAACTGCATGTATGTGGCTAATAGTTGAAAGGACAGAACTACAGGACAAACCTTAAGGACAAGCCTTAAGACATATTGAACAGACAATAGGTTATATGAATGTAAGGGTCATTATCCTCACTAAGGGAACATCACAGAAGATTCTGAATGGTAGAGTGTATGGCGAGGGACCCTGAAGGGGTGGATTGTGAGGAAAATGGAGTAGTTTGGTAAGGTCCCCTCACCTTGGGTCTGGTTGGGTGTGGTGCAGCACATCCTTTGTAAACAAGTTGTGTGGGAGTAGAGTTAGTATGCATGCGTGCCTGTGTACCCTTTGGCTTGTTGCTATTTTTGTGTGCTCTTTGGTGTGTGAGGCAGTGGTTCTGAACTGCTGGTTGACAGAGCTCACAGCTAAAAATAAAGCCTATTGTTTCTTCACCCACAGCTCCTAGGACCTTTTCCTGTTACCTAGCTCATAGACCTGTGTGTGAAGGGTTTGTGGCCCAGTCTGGACAACAGGCTCAAGGGGTCTGTGAGCTCCAGCCCTAGCTCTACAAGTTTTAACTAGAATATAGTACTTTATAAATCCTTAGTAAATGGATAGTATAATAATACTTCAATAATAGATATACTTTAAAAAGGTGAAACTTGGAAAATATCAGACTATCATAAAAGAACATACAAAGAATGACAACAAAAATAACAACAACGAAAACCCCCAAGAAGGTAGAATATATAAAAACAAAGCTCCCAGCTTTAATTTTCAATGATTAAAAGCAGAAACCCAACTGACAAATCCATAGATGGTGTGAGGAAAATGTAATTAGTTTAGGCAGGCCCCCTCGCCTCATATCTGGCTGGGTATGATTCAGCACATCCTTTGCAAATAAGTTGCATGGGAGTAGAGTTAGTGCACATGTGCACCCATGTACCCCTTGGCTCATTGCCACTTTTGTGTGCTCTTTTGGTATGGAAGGCAGTGGTTCTGAGCAGCTGGTCCACAGAACTCATCTAAAAATAAAACATGTCCACTTTGCCTGTGGCTACTCAATTTTTCTTTTGACTACCTGACTCAGGACCTGCACAGGACAGAGTAGAGGGGTCTGTGATCCAGCCTGATGGATGGCAACTTCTACACCATTCTTAATATTACCTCTTCCATCTAACTAGCAAGACTTTTAAAGAACCAGCTAGGTTAAGAAGATCTGCGTGGTTTGAGAAGAAGCAATCTATTGGACAACATTGCTTTC
This sequence comes from Galeopterus variegatus, assembly GCF_000696425.1. Taxonomy (NCBI): domain Eukaryota; kingdom Metazoa; phylum Chordata; class Mammalia; order Dermoptera; family Cynocephalidae; genus Galeopterus; species Galeopterus variegatus. Next base: position 48,286 of record NW_007735984.1, read on the forward strand.
CTATTTAACATGTCAGCTTCTTGGAAAATATGAGTGAAATAAAGATATCAAATAATGTAGTAAAACATATTTTTCATCTTCCTCGTATCTTATATTTCTCTCTGAAATAATTCCCCCCCCAGCTCTTAGATGTAGTAAACTATATCTGAGCCAATTCACAATTATGTACCAATTTATATCAGGAATTAGCCATATCCATATTAAGAAAATATTTTGGAAAATATTTAAATATTTTTGAAAAAAAGAGATTGCTTTTAGTCAGTTCCACTGGTTGAGGGGGAACTTGTTTCCTTAATAATGTTATGAATATTTTTTGAGTTGGTAGTTTCATGCATAGACTATCTGATTTCCTAATTAGGCAGAAGCATCAAAATGACCTCCTAAGATTATTGTGACTTTATGAAAAAATTTAGTTCTTAATAAATGGTTACTTAATAGAGTACAGTCAGCCCTTAGTATCCACCTTATCCTACTGTAGATCAAAAATATTCAAAACAAATTGTGTCTGTAGTGAACATAAATAGACTCCTTTTCTGTTTGTTCTCTAAACAATATAGTATAACTACTATTAACATAGCATTTACATTTACCAGGTATTATAAATAATCTAGAGAAGATTTAACATATATAGAAGAATGTGCATGGCTTATATTATACTATTTTATATCAGGGATTTCAGCATCCGTGAATTGTGGTATTTGTGAGAGGTCCTGGAATCAATCCCCCATGAATACCAGGAAATGACTATATTTATATCTATTATCAAAACTGTTACTTATATATTTACCTTCTGTCACTATAGAGTGTTTTTCAACAATTCAAGAGCGGAAACTAAAAGGCCTTGGATTCCTAAAGATTAACAGTAAAGGGGAAACAGAGGGAAAACATGAAGTTATTATTTTAGTGACATGTAACACACATAGATGAGAGTCCACAAAAGCAATGATATAAAAAGCATAAATGGAATGCAGAATATAAAAGCTGACAAATGTGACCACCTGCATAAGTATGGTGTGAGTGGCTCTGGTCTCTGGGGAGCATTTGTGGTAGTGGTTGGTGGTGTGAATATGCTGTACTTTCTGGTGGTGTCTCTGTAGGATAAATATCATCGAGCCACTGGCCCAGACCATGAGGCCAATAAATATGACATCATGGCCTGACTGTAAGAAGACCATGCTCACACCAATACTCAAAGATGAGCAGAACCACTTGCCTTCAGTATCAGTACCATTGTGTGTGCCCTGTGGACCAGTGACTCTCATGGGAACATAGATATTCATTAAGGCACTGAACATCCAGCAGGATGGACCCATGGCCTTGGGGGTTCTTCCCCTGAATATCAGCCTGTCTGGTCTCCCAGGGATGAGAGTGAGAAAACGACAGATGCTCAAGACACAAGTTGAGCACAGGGTGGTGCCACGAGCCACTAGGTGGATGTAATAGACAAGTTTGCAACCAAGACTGGACAGGGGGTTCCTTAGAACAAAAGCCACCATCATGTGGGGAATTCCAATAGAGAGAAGAACCAAGGAGTTAGCCACAGCCAGGTGAGTGAGAATCACCTGTATGGGTCTCAGTCTAAGGCCAAACAAGATTGGAGATATATTTTGAAAGAACACCATGACATTGGCCAGAGTACCAACCCAAACCTGAAAAAGAAAGATAGTCATTAGAGCCACTTCCCCTGCAGTTTTAAGGGTATTGTTTTGAGAAGACATGAAGAGAACTTTAGAGCAGCTTGGAGTTAAGAGCAGTCTGTGACAATGCAGGTGTCAGGACTCTTCCTCTTTATCTTGTCTACTAAAATAATTTTGGTCTTTTCTTCTCTGGCAAAAAGCAGTGCTGTCATATCAAAAAGAAGGGGCTCAACCTGGAAAAAATACCATTGACATCAATTGCATTTTGCAATTATAATTTTGTATATGTTCTTATATACTTTTATACTCCAACTCTCCACTGGGATGTAAGGTCCATGAACTTTGGACCCATGTCTGTCTTATTCTACAACATGGTGATATTAGCTTGAAATTAATATGGACTTTGTAAACCAGCAAGTGAAAGAAGAGAAAGACAAGAATGTGCTTTTCTTTTATTATAATTCATGATCATTCTGCCTGTCATAGTAATGCATCATGATCAAGTGGAATTCATCCCAGGCATGCAAGGATGGTTCAACACATGCAAATCAATAAATGGGATACACCACATCAACAAAAGCAAGGGAAAGCCATATGATTATCTCAACTGATGCAGAAAAAACATTTGACAAAATCCAGCATCCTTTCATGATAAAGACCATCAACAAATTAGGTTTAGAAGGAAAGTATCTCAATAAAATAAAGTATCACAATAAAAGCCATGTATGACAAACCAACTGCCAACATCATCTTGAATATGGAAAGGCTGAAAGCTTTTCTTTAAAGAACAGGAACAAGACAAGGTGCCCACTCTTACCACTCCTATTCAAAATAGCACTAGAAGTATTAGCCAGAGCAATCAGGCAAGAGAACGAAATAAAGCACATCCAAATTGGAAAAGGCAAAATCAAATTGTCACTATTTGCAGATGACATGATCCTATATATAGAAAAACCTATAACCTCTACCAAAAAACTCCTAGAGCTCATAAACAAACTCAGTAAAGTTGCAGGATACAAAATCAGTAGCGTTCTTATACACCAACAACAAATGAGGAGAAAAAGAAATCAAGAAAGCAATACCATTTACAATAGCTACCAAAAGAATAAAATACCTAGGAATATATTAACCGAAGAGGTGAAAGATCTTGACAGTGAGAACATCAAATCACTGCTAAAATAAGTTAAAGATGACCCCAAACAATGGAAAGACACTCTATGTTCGTGGATTGGAATAATAATGTGAAAATGCCCATATTACCCAAAGTGATCTACAGATTCAATGCAATCCCCATCGAAATACCAATGATATTCTTCACAGAAAAAAAAAATCCTAAAATTCATATGAAACAACAAAAGACCCCGAATGGCCAAAGCAGCCCTGAGCAAAATAAAATGAAATAAAATAAAACCGGGGGCATAACACTACCTGAGTTCAAACTATACTATAAAGCTGTAATAACCAACAAGCATGGTACCAGCATAAACACAGACACAACAGAAAAAAAAAATCCTAAAATTCATATGAAACAACAAAAGACCCCGAATGGCCAAAGCAGTCCTGAGCAAAATAAAATGAAATAAAATAAAACCGGGGGCATAACACTACCTGAGTTCAAACTGTACTATAAAGCTGTAATAACCAACAAGCATGGTACCGGCATAAACACAGACACGCAGACACATGGACCAGTGGAACAGAATAGAGAGCCCATAAAGCAACCCAAGCACTTACAGCTATCTGATCATCAACAAAGGCACCAAGAACATACACTGGAGAAAGGACAGCCTTTTCAGTATACAGTACTGGGAAAACTAGATATCCATGTGTAGAAGAATGAAAGTAGACCCATGCCTCTCACCATACACCAAAATGAACTCAAAATGGATCAGAGACTTAACTATAAAATCTGAAACTATAAAACTCCTAGAAGAAAACAGTGGAAACACTTCAGGAAGTAGGACTGGGCAAAGACTTTATGAATAAGACTCCAAAAGCACAAAAAATAGAAGAAAAAAATAAACAAATGAGATTATATAAAACTAAACAGATTCTGCATGGCAAAGGAAACAGTCAACAGAATGAAAAGACAACCTACATAATGGGATAAAATATTTGCAAACTATACATCTGAGAAGGGATCAATATCCAGAATATGCAAGGAACTCAAACAACTTCAAAGTAAGAAAATGAATAATCCAATTAAAAAATGGGTGAAGGAGCTGAATAGGCATTTTTCAAAGGAAAACATACAAATAGCTAACAGACACATGAAAAAATGCTCAGTATCACTCAGCATTAGGGAAATGCAAATCAAAAACACATTGAGATATCAACCTCACCCCAGCTAGACTGGCTCTTATAAAAAAGACTGAGAATAGCAAATTCTGATGAGGATGTGGAGAAATTCTCATACAGTGTTGCTGAGACTGTAAATTAGTACAGCCATTATGGAAAACAGTATGGAGTTTTCTCAAACTACAAATAGAACTACCCTGTGATCCAGCAATCCGTCTTCCCTGTATATACCCAAAGGAATGGAAATAATCATGTTGAAGGGATACCTACACTCCCATGTTCATTTACAATAGCCAAGATATGAAACCAACCTAAATGTTCATTGATGGAGGACTGGATAAAGAAAATGTGGTATATACACACAATGGAATACTACTCAGCCATAAACAAGAATGAAATTCTGCCATTCACAGCAACGTGGATGAGCTTGGAGAAAATCATGTTAAGTGAAATAAGCCAGTCTTAGAAATAAATACTGTATGGCCTCACTCATAAATGGGAGCAGGAAAGAGAGAGAGAGAGAAACATTGAACTTTCAGGAGAGAACAGAACTATAGCTACTCGAGGTGGGAAAGGGAGAGGGGGAGGGATGATAAGGAGTAATTGGGGAAGGGACACAAAAAGTAATTATGACTTGTGATGATGAACATGCTAATAATGTTGACTTGATCATCACATACTGTACACAAATATTGATAGTAAACTCTGTATTCCTTAAATATGTATAATAAATTATGTTTCAATTAAAAAAGTTAAAAAGAATGCAAATTAACATGCTAATTATAAAATTATTTATGTAAATAAAATAGCAAGAGAAACAATTGTCAGCTTTTGAGAGCTCTTAAAATTATTCATCAGAGGGACATAATACAAAATATCTTGAAAAAAATTAATAGTACCGTGACTACACAGATTACCCTAAAATGTCCTTAGATATTTTTTTCATTACAGATAAAATTATCAGTGGGTAAAGAATTTTATTTTTTAACAATTTCCCAGGTCTTAACTTGTAATGCTAAGTCAGATCGTGAAGATCTTTTCTTGAGTTGTCTCCAGCTGTCCTCAGTCCACACCAATAAATAAATGAGTAAATAAATAAATAGATAGACAGTATGACAACAGGACCCATTGCACAGATTTGTTTTAAATTTGTTTTTTTGGACTCCATCCCCAGCCTGGCCAAGTGCACATGGAGCAGGGAGATGTCCAACAGGGGAGGTGGAAGCTCAGCAGAGACCACATGCCCTGTGTGCTGGCACATGACCCAGCAGGTAGGCCTTGCCACCACTGCCTGACTCCATCCCCAGCCCGGCCGAGTGCAGGCTAACCAGAGAGGTGGCTCCCCAGAGAAGCCCAAGACCTGAGGCGACCACACACCCAAGGCACTAGTGGCCAACCAAGCAGACACTGAGGCAGCCATACCAAGTTGGCAGCCGCTGCAATATCCTAGCCAGACAATAGTGTCAAATCAGTGGACTGTGAAATCCCTTGCCATAATGACTAAACATCAAAGGAAAGATACCAGAAATATGAAAAAATCAAGACAGTACAACACCAAAGGGTAATAACTCTCAAGCTCTAGATCCTATAGAATAAAAAGTCAAATTGGTTTCAGCACCTGACAAGGAATTTTGAGTGATAATTCTAAGGAAACTAAATGAGATACAAGAAAACTCAGCTAGACAACACGATGAAACAAGGAAAAGTATACAGGATCTGAAAGAAGAAATGCACAAGGAAATCAATGCCCTGAAAAAGAATGTAGCAGAGCTTGCTGAGCTGAAGAATTCATTCAACCAAATAAAAAACTCAACAGAGTTTAACCAGCAGGCTTGCAGAAGCAGAAGAGTGAACATCTGACCTTGAAGATGGGCTGTTTGAAATAACACAGGCAGACAAAACAAACAAACAAACAAAAAAGAATTAAAAACATTGAAGAAAATCTAAGAGAGATATCAGACAACCTTAAGCAGTCAAATGTCCAAGTCATGGGTATTCCAGAAGGGGAGGAAAAACGAGATTGCACTGAAAATATATTCAACAAAATAGTGGCAGAAAACTTCCCAGTTATTGGAAAAGACACAGATCTTCAGATTCAGGAAGCCCAAAGATCCCCAAACGTATTCAACCCAAAGAGGACTTCCCCAACATATGTTATAGTCCAATTGGCAAAACTCAAAGACAAAGAGAGAATCTTAAAAGCCACAAGAGAGAAGCATCAAATCACCTATAAGGGAGCCCCAATCAGACTAACATCAGACATTTCCTCACAAACCCTAAAAGCCAGAAAGGAGTGGGATGATGTATTCAAAATACTAAGAGACACAGATTGCCAGCCAATAATACTCTACCCCACAAGGCTATCCTTCCAAAATGAAGGGCAAATAGTATATTTCTCACAAACAAAAACTGTGGGAGTTCACTACCACATGACCAGCCTTACAAGAAATTCTTAAGGGAGTACTGAGTGTGGTACCTGAAAAATAACTATCACTGCCATAAAAACTCAAGAAAAATCAAAACCCACTAGTATAATAAAAATGGCATCAATGAAGAGAAAAGAAAACAAAAAAAGGCTATCTACAACCCACGGAACCAAGAAATACAGAAAACAAACAGTAAATCAGAAAGAAAGGAACAAAAGACACTTGAGACACTAAACAAAAATCAATAAAATGCTAGGAGTAAATCAACACTTTTCAACAACAACTCTTAATGTAAAAGGCTTAAATTCCCCAAACAAAAGACAGACTGGCTGGCTGGATTAAAAAGGAGGACCCAACTACATGCTGCCTTCAAGAGACTCACCTCACCTATAAAGACTCACATAGACTAATGGTGAAAGGATGGAAAAAGATTTACCATGCAAACAGAAATGAAAAATGAGCTGGAGTAGCTATTCTTATATCTGATAAAACAGACTTTAAACTAAAAACCATGAAAAGAGATAATGAGGGTCACTACATAATGATAAAAGGATTGATCCATCAAGAAGACATATATATATATATATATATATATATATATGTATATATATACATATATATGTATGTATATATATATATGTATATACAGGTACATATGTATATATGTACCCAATGTCAGAGCAGCCAGATTTATAAAGCAAACTCTATTAGACCTAAAGAGGAATACCAAAATAGCAGGGGACCTGAAAACCCCACTATCAATATTGGACAGATCATCTAGGCAGAGAATCAGCAGAGAATCACAAGATCTAAACAACACTCTAGACCAATTGGACTTGGCACATATCTACAGAACATTCCATCCAACAACCTCAGAATATTCATTCTTCTCATCAGCACATGGATCATTCTCCAGGATAGGTAACATGTTAGGTCAAAAATCAAGTCACAAGAAATTCAAAATAAATTGAAATTATCCCATGTATTTTTTCAGACCACAATGGATTAAAATTAGAAACCAATAACAAATGAAATTCTGGAAACTATACAAACACATGGAAATTGAACAGCACTCTACTTAATAACATATGGGTCCAAGAAGAAATCAAACAGGAAATCAAAAAATTTCTTGAAACTAATGAAAACAATGATACATCATACCAAAACATCGGGTATAATGCAAAAGCAGTACTAAGAGGGAACTTTATCATATTAAATGCTTACTTTAGAAGAATGGAAAGATGGCACGTGAACAACCAAACACTTCACTTCAAAGAACTAGAAAAACAAGAACAATTCAAACCCAAAGTTAGCAGATAGAAAGAAATCATTAAGATCAGAGCAGAACTTAATGAAATTGAGAACCAAAAATGATACAAAAGATCAATGAATCAAAAAAGTTGGTTTTTTAAAAAGATAAATATAACCGACAAACCATTAGCATGGCTAACTAAAAAAAGAAGAAAGAAGATCCAAATAACAAAAATTAGAAATGAAAAAGGTGATATTACAACTGATAATCTGAAATACAAGGAATCATTTGAGATTACTATAAACAACTATATGCTAACAAATTTGAAAATCTGGAGGAAATGGATAAATTTCTGTACACACACAAGCTACCAAAACTGAGCCAAGAAGATTTAGAAAATCTGAACAGATCAATAACATTAAAGGAGATTGAAGCTGTTATCAGAAGGCTCCCAACAAAGAAAAGCCCAGGACCAGATGGATTCACAGCAAAATTCTACCAAACATTCAAAGAGGAATTGACACCAATTCTCTATAAACTATTCCAAAAGATTGAAAGCGAGGCAATTCTCCCAAGCTCATTCTATGAAGCAAACATCATCCTGATACCAAAACCAGGTAAAGATACAACTAAAAAAGAAAACTGCAGGCCGATATCCTTGAGGAATATATATGCAAAAATCCTCAATAAAATACTAGCTAACAGAATACAGCAACACATACACAAAATTATACACCTCGATCAAGTGAGATTCCTCCCAGGGATGCAAGGTTGGTTCAACATATGCAAATCAATAAATGTGATACACCATATCAATAAAATCAAACACAAGGAACATATGATCATCTCTGTAGATGCTGAAAAAGCATTTGATAAAATTCAGCACTCATTCATGACAAACATCCTCTCTAAGTTAGGAGTATTCTCCAATAGTGAACATGCAGAAAAAGAAATCAAGAAAGCCTGCCCATTTACAGTAGCCACCAAAAAAAATAAAATACGTAGGAATTGAGTTAACAAAGAATGTGAAAAATCTTTATAATGAGAACTACAAACCACTGCTGAGAGAAATTAGAGAGGATACAAGAAGATGGAAAGATATCCCATGCTCTTGGATAGGAAGAATCCACATAGTGAAAATGTCCATACTACCCAAAGTGATATACGAATTCAATGCAATCCCCATCAAAATTCCAAAGACACTTTTCTCAGAAGTGGAAAGAACTATTTAGACATTTATATGGAATAACAAAAGACCACACATAGCCAAAGCAATTCTGAGCAAAGAAAATAAAGCCGGAGGCATAACACCACCTGACTTTAAACTATACTACAAAGCTATAGGAACCAAAACAGCATGGTACTGGCATTTAAAACAGACACACTGATCAATGGAATAGGATAGAGAATCCAGAAATCAACCTACACCCCTACAGCCATCTGATCTTTGACAAACTCACCAAGCCTATCCACTGGGGAAGAGACTTCCTCTTCAGCAAATGGTACTGGGATAACTGGATATCCATATGCAGGAGAATGAAACTAGACCCATATCTCTCATCACATACTAAAATCAACTCAAAATGGATTAAAGAATTAAATATACACCCCCAAACCATAAACCTTCTTAAAGAAAACATAGGAGATACACTTTAGGAAGTAGGACTGGACACAGACTTCATGAATATGACCCCCAAAGCACGGGAAACCAAAGGAAAAATAAACAAATGGGATTATGTCAAATTAAAAAGCTTCTGCACATCAAAAGAAACAATTAACAGAGTAAAAAGACCACCAACATAGTGGGAGAAAATATTTGTAAAATATACATCTGGCAAAGGATTAATATTCAGAATATACAAGGAACTGAAACAACTTTACAAGAAAAAACAAGTAATCCAATTAAAAAATGGGCAAAAGAGCTAAATAGGCATTTCTCAAAGGAAGATATACGAATGGCCAACAGATATGAAAAAATTCTCAATACCGCTCAGCATTTGGGAAATGCAAATCAAAACCACACTGAGATACCATCCCACCCCAGTTAGGA
>NW_007735984.1:58948-62250 GCF_000696425.1 Galeopterus variegatus
GTATTATCATTATGGCCAATTATGAGTTCCCCTATACCATTACATGTAGAACTTACAGATCCAACAGCGTTAGTGGATAAAGTATGGTATCATAAACCAGGTAAGATACCTATTTCTGTAACCATCCTTTCTCAGGATGGCAAACTGGCATGTATATTACCAGAGGGGTGAGAACTCCCCCTATTGGTACCAATAACCCTTCTGTCTTTTCGCCCATNATGGTGCAGCCTCTATGGAAAATGGTATGGAGATTCCTCAAACAATTGCAGATAGATCCACTATATGACCAGCTATCCCACTGCTGGGTATATACCCAGAGAAATGGAAATCATCAAGTCGAAGTTATACCTGTTCCCCAATGTTCATCGCAGCACTCTTTACAATAGCTAAAAGTTGGAACCAGCTGAAATGTCCATCGTCAGATGAGTGGATATGAAAATTGTGGTATATCTACACAATGGAATACTACTCAGCTATAAGAAATAATGAATGAAATACTGCCATTAGTAATGATATGGATGGACCTAGATAGAATTATATTAAGTGAAACATGTCAGGCACAGGGAGAGAATTATCCCATGTTCTCACTTATTTGTGGGAGCTAAAAATAAGTAAAAAAATATACACACAACCCGGGGGTGGGGGGGAGGAAGACACAACAATTACAATTCCTTGAAGTTAATATGACAAGTGAACAGAAAGGAGATTGTTGGGAGGGAGGTTTCAGTAATTGGCCACAATAATCAACCACATTGTATATTGACAAAATTTTTAAAAAATTGTTTTTTTTGTGTACCTAAATGTTGTCTGACTTTTTTACTTTGCTCTGGGCTTTACAAAAGAGAATCAGGCTAGGCATCTCAGCTCCAAATAACCCATAGCACATATTGGTGTCATATTAAAGCCATTTCATCTGATCCCTTATGAGTGACTAAGAAATTTTTGTATAAAAAAAGAAGAAAACACTAGCATTGACTTATTTGGGTTAGATGGTAATGACTTTCACAACCAAAAGTCTTAGTTATTGCTATAGATTCCAGAAGTAATTTTAGGTGCAGATGAAATTTTAAACAAAATTCCAGAGTCAACAGAATTCCACACTCTTTAGGAAAATTGGGTTCATCTTATAAATCTATTTGTTGAATTACACAGGAAGCAGCACAGTGAATAGGTTGTTAACATCAGCATTGCATTCACAGGATCTGGGTCTCAGCCTTGACTACCTGCTGTCTGTTGCTGAGACATTGGAATCCATCCTTGAGCTCTCAGAACCTTGTTTCATTACTGTTTTATGTGGATAATAAGAGGAAGTGAGAGTACAGGCAGGAGAGCAGTTTGATAGGAGACCAGCCTCTGGGACCAGAAAACTTTTATTCTGTGTCAAGATCATCCACTTACGAGCTCAGTGCAGACAGTGTTATTTTATTTACTACTCTGTGCCTCTATTTCTCATTAAAAGCAAAGTACGCATTAATATAGAATATAGTTTATAAAAGTGGTGTGAACATCCTATATGGGTTTCACATTAATTGTTGATCAAAAATGGCTGAAACAAAGTGCTCCTTTAAAACACGTAGAAACTATCATTATTGCAGATGTTATTGTATTTATTTATTTTGATCACTTACCATCCCTACTGATATGAGGGAATAAAGTAAAAAAAAAGGAAGAATAAACAGTTATATTTTAACAGTCACAAATTCTACTTAGACTCAAAAAAATTAGTGTTATTTTCAATATTTTTTTCTCTCATTCTTTGCTGCTTCAGGTTCCAGAAGGATAAAGGTCTTTTTGGTCTGTTTGTTTGTTTTCACTTAGATGTAAAAATTTGAGAACACAATATAGAAAACACACTGAAAAATAACTCAGAAAACTTTTCGAGAAGTCATAGGATGATTGCATCAAACTGGAGTGGGATTTGAGAAAATAAAAATATGTGGTTATATTGTAGCCTGATTTTCTATGAGTGCGTGTATGTGTGTCTTACTGGAATTTATTTTATATTTCAAGATTTTTTAGTTCTATCCCAAACTCTGCACATGATTTTTTTCACTTGTATTCACACCCAACCCTAATGTGTTACTCTGACATGGGTGGGGATCTCAGTGGTTCTGAAATCTGCAACTTGGCTCAGGTTTCAAATAGACTTCATTCTTCTTTCTCCCATTGTGTGAGTTTCTAAGACACAAATATTTTCAATGAACCTAAATATTCTGGTCCTACTCTAATACACACCCCAGCACATGTTCACCCTCCTAGCCAAGCAAGATGATGGATGGAAATGCTCAGAGCAAAGCAGAATTATGATCTACTTTGCCCAGTGTTGCTACACAGCCACAGCTTTGGGTTTCTCTACTGCTGGAGACTGCATCTGTCCTGTGTTTTTTCCTGAGATTGACCATAAGGAAGGACTTACCTTGCTGGTCTTGGCTACAGAGCTCTGTGTAGAGAAGTGTCAATCACAATGATCCTGGGGCACCTAAGTCCATAGTTATAGGGACAGGGTTCCTGGACCTGATGTCCCCGTAGAGATACTATTATCATGTCATCTGTAGCATCAGTGACATTGCATAGAGAGTCTGGGGCATCTCAAATGAGGAGCAAATTTCATTCCCATTGCAAATTACCATGAGTCACTTCTGGTGATGAATGATGACTTTTGGCAATTAATGTGAAGATTCTAATGAGCAGCTGAACCTTTGGCAAAGAAAGTTTTCTGTGTTCTTTGTGGGAGACTCAAAAAGTTCAGAATCAGTCTTATAATTGGGGGTGAAAGGGATACTCAAAAGTGGGTCAAAGACATCTTTACTATATTTCCAATTGGGCATTTTCTGAATGCTGTTTCAGTTTTCCAAAATTATACTGACACTCTAAGTCTTTTCATATTTAGCATCTCCATATGATCTAATGTCTGGTCTTCCCTATAAAGTTAAAACCCACCACTCTTGCTACATTTGCTCAGGGTCTCTTTAGTTTATAAAATACATAAGTTGAAGCCAACGTTTTCCTCCTCTGAATCCTTGGGTCATCCCGATGTCCACATGACTCTCTAGAGACATTATAATTTGCTTCCCCAAACACCCATACAGCCATGCTTTCTTGTGTTTCTCAATGGAATACCAGACTTTCCCTGTTTTCTGGAGGATTTGCCCTAGGAAGAAGCAATCCAAGACAAACAGAAAAGGATTAAACAATAGCAATAATTTAAAAAATGCATAAAAAGATTAGAAGAAAATAAATCAGATTCTTAATAGTTGTTTCCAGGTTGGTAGCGAAGACAACTTGTTTCTTCATAATTTTTT
>NW_007735984.1:62976-64637 GCF_000696425.1 Galeopterus variegatus
AAAATCTCATGAGAGGCGCTCTGCTCTCCCTGCCCCCCTCATTGGCTGGTGGGCTGCAGGTGATTCCAAGATCCCAAAGAACTTCAAGGCTCCAGAAGGCAGTTCAGCCACTAGATGAAAGAAGCTAGATCCCTAGTTGCTGATGAAGGAGATAACCCCAACCAACCACCCAGAAGAACAGTGACATGAATGAGAAATAAATCTTTTATTGTGTTTATTTCTGTCAAGCTACTGAGCTTTGGGGGTTGTTTGTGTTAACAGTCATTGTAAATTATCTTACTTGCCAAATTTTTAAAATAAAAAGTAATCTAACTGAAATAAATATGTTNTAAATTATCTTACTTGCCAAATTTTTAAAATAAAAAGTAATCTAACTGAAATAAATATGTTAAAGTGGTGTGAACACCATTTTTTTTATTGAAAAAAAAAAGAAATGTAGATAACATCAGAATTTTTAAAAATTGGTTAAAAAGAGTGATATTACCATAATGTGTTAAGTAGAGATCGCTAAAGCTTCACCATTCCACTGAAACAATATGGCAAGTAGCAGGATTTCATTCTTTTTATGGACAAGTGGCATTCTATTGTGTATATATCCCATATGTTCTTTATCTGATCATTCGTTCTTGGGCATTTGAATTGTTTTCATATCCTGTCTATTGTAAATAGTGCTGCAATAAACATGGGAGTACAGAAATCTCTTTGACATACTGATTTCATTTCTTTTGGATAAATACCCACTAGTGGGATTGTGGGGTCATATGGTAATCATATTCTTATTTGTTGAGGAAACTCCATACTGTTTTCCATAGTGACTTTATTAATTTACAATCTCACTAAAAATGTGTGAGTGTTCCCCTTCTACACATCCTCACCAACAATTATTAGTTTTTGTTTTTTAGATAATAGCCATCCTAACTGGAGTGAGGTAGTACCACTTTGTGGCTTTGATTTGCATTTTCATGATGCTTAGTGATGTTGCACACTTTTTCATGTACCTGTTGGACATTTGAATGTCTTCCTTTAAGAAATATTTAATTAAGGATTTTGCCCATTGTTTAATCCAGTTATTTGTGGTTTCTTTTTTTTTGGTTGAGTTGTTTAAATTTTTTGTATTAACCCTTCATCAGATGTATTGTTTGCAATTTTTTTCATTCTGTAAGTTGCATTTTCACTCTGTTAATTATTTAATTTGTTATGCAAAAGTTTTTTAGTTTGAGGTAATCTCATTTGTCTATTTTTTGCTCTTGTTGCCTGTGCTTTTGAGATCTTACTTAAAGAATCTTTCCAAAGACTGATGTCATAAAGCATTTCCCCTATTGTGAAAAGATGGATGGACCTGGAGAAAAATGAGCCAGACACAGAAATACAAATACCGCATGTTCTCACTAATACGTGCAATCTAAAATATGGGAAAGAAAGAGAGAGAGACAGAGATTACATCATAGAAGCAGAGAGTAGAACAGCGGTTACCAAAGCCTGGGGAGGGGAAGAGGGGAGGTTAGAGAGAGGTTAGTCATTGTGTACAATGTTACAATTAAATAGGAAAGAGATAAGTTCTGGTATTCTATTACACAGCTGGGTGACAATGGTTAATAGCAAGTTGTTGTATATTATAAAACAGCTTGAAGAGAGGCTTTTCAATGTTCTTAAGATAAAGA
>NW_007735984.1:65764-66588 GCF_000696425.1 Galeopterus variegatus
AAGTTGTTGTATATTATAAAACAGCTTGAAGAGAGGCTTTTCAATGTTCTTAAGATAAAGAAATGATGAATGAGTTGATGAATATGCAAAATATCCTGATTCAATCTTTACAGAACATATGTACACTGAAACATCAAAGTGTATTCCATAAATATGTATTACTATGTATCAATTAAATATTTTTAAAATTTAAAAAAGGCTCTATGGGTGCCAGCATGCAACCAAGCACGTAGGCCTCGCTGTTACTGGACCCCATCCCCAGCCCGGTTGAGTGCATGCTGACCAGAGAGGCACCCGCTGGAGAGGTCTGAGTCCCATGGAGACCACACACCCCATGGAACCAGTGCACAATCAAGCAGGTAGGCCTCGTCACTGCCAGACCCCATTCCCAGCCTGGTCAAGTGAGTGCCAACCTGAGATGTGCCTCCCGGGAGAGGTCTGAGATCCGAGGAGACTACACACCCAAGGTGCCAGTGGGTGACTGAGCAAACACTGAGGCAGCTGTGCCAAATTGGCAGCCCTGGGAGGATCCCAGCCAGACAATAGTGTCAGATCAGTGGACTGTGAAATCCCCTCCACAATGACTAAACATTAAAGGAAAGATACCACAAATATGAGAAATCAAGAAAGTACACCAACAAAGGTTAATAACTCTCAAGATCTAGATCCTATAGAACACGAAGCCCTAGAAATATCTGGCAAGGAATTTCGAGTGATAATTCTAAGGAAAATAAATGAGATCCAAGAAAACTCAGCTAGACAAGATGATGAAATGAGGAAAAGTATACAGGACCTGAAAGAAGAAATGTACAAGGAAATCAATG
>NW_007735984.1:67168-68172 GCF_000696425.1 Galeopterus variegatus
GAGGAAAAAGGAGATTGCATTGAAAACATATTCAACAAAATAGTGGCAGAAAACATCCCAGATATAGGAAAAAACACAGATCTTCAGATTCAGGAAGCTAAAAGATCCCCAAATGTATTCAACCCAATAAAGTCTTCTCCAAGATATGTTATAGTCCAACTGGTAAAACTCAAAGACAAAGAGAGAATCTTAAAAGCTGCAAGAGAGAAGTGTCAAATCACTTACAAGGGAGCCCCAATCAGACTAACATCAGACTTTCCATCACAAACCCTAAAAGCCAGAAAGGAATGGCATGATATATTCAAAACACTAAAAGACAGAGATTGCCAGCCAAGAATACTCTACCCCACAAGACTATCCTTCCAAAATGAAGGGCAAATAGTATATTTCTCAGAGAAACAAAAACTGCAGGAGTTCACTACCACACGACCACCCTTACAAGAAATTCTCAAGGGAGTACTGGGTGTGGTACCTGAAAAATAACTATCACTGCCATAAAAACTCAAGAAACATCAAAACCCACTAGTAAAACAAAAATGCCAACAATGAAGAAGAAAAAAATGTTTATATACAACCCAAGGACCCAAGAAATACAGAAAACAAACAGTAAATCAGAAAGAAAGGAACAAAAGACACTTAAGACATCCAAACAAAAATCAATAAAATGCTTAGGAGCAAATCAATGCTTTTCAATAACAACTCTTAATGTAAAAGGATTAAATTCTGCAATCAAAAGACACAGACTAGCTGACAGGATTAAAGAGGAGGACCCAACTACATGCTGTCTTCAAGAGACCCACCTCACCTATAAAGCCTCACATAGACTAAGAGTGAAAGGATGGAAAAAGATTTACCATGCAAACAGAAATGAAAAATGAGCTGGAGTAGCTATTCTTATATCTGATAAAATAGACTTTAAACTAAAAACCATAAAAAGAGATAATGAGGGCCGCTATATAATGATAAAATGATTTATCCATCAAGAAGACATAGCAATCATAAAT
>NW_007735984.1:69067-70423 GCF_000696425.1 Galeopterus variegatus
TTGGCAGTTATCTACAGGAAATTCCATCCAAAAACCTCAGAATATTCATTCTTCTCATCAGCACATGGATCATTCTCCAGGATAGATCACATTTTAGGTCACAAGTCAAGTCACAAGAAATTCAAAATAAATTGAAATTATCCCATGTATTTTTTCACACCACAATGGATTAAAGTTAGAAATCAATAACAAATGAAATTCTGGAAACTATACAAACACATGGAAATTAAACAGCATTCTACTTAATAACATATGGGTCCAAGAAGAAATCAAACAGGGAATCCAAAAATTTCTTGAGACTAATGAAAACAATGATACATCATACCAAAACCTGTGGGATACTGCAAAAGCAGTACTAAGGGGAAATTCATCACATTAAATGCTTACTTCAGAAGAATGGAAAGATGGCGAGTGAACAACCTAACACTTCACCTTAAAGAATTAGAAAAACATGAACAATCCATACCCCAAGTTAGCACACAGAAAGAAATCATTATTATCAGAGCAGAACTTAATGAAATTGAAAAGCAAAAAGTGATACAAAAGATCAATGAATCAAAAAGTTGTTTTTTGGAAAAGATAAATAAAATTGACAAACCACTAGCATGGCTAACTAAAAAAAGAAGAGAGAAGATCCAAAAAACAAAAATTAGAAATGAAAAAGGTGATATTACAACTGATACATCTGAAATACAAGGAATCATTAGAGACTACTATAAACAATGATATGCCAACAAATTTGAAAATATGGAGGAAATGGATAAATTTCTGTACACACACAAGCTACCAAAACTGAGCTAAGAAGATGTAGAAAATCTGAACAGACCAATAATAATAAAAGAGATTGAAGCTATCAGAAGACTCCCAAGAAAGAATAGACCAGGACCAGATGGATTCACAGCAGAATTCTACCAAACATTCAAAGAGGAATTGACACCAATTCTCTACAAAGTATTTCAAAAGATTGAAACAGAGGCAATTCTCCCAAACTCATTCTATGAAGCAAACATCACCCTGATACCAAAACCAGGTAAAGATACAACAAAGTAAGAAAACTACAGGCCATTATCCTTGATGAATATAGATGCATATATCCTCAATAAAATAGTAGCTAACAGAATATAGCAACACCTACGCAAAATTACACACCATGATCAAGTGGGACCCAAGGTTGGTTCAACATATGCAAATCAATAAGTATGATACATCATATCAATAAAATCAAACACAAGGACCATATGATCATCTCTATATATGCTGAAAAAGTATTTGATATAATTCAACACTTGTTCATTACAAAGACTCTCTATAAGTTAGGTATAGATGGAAAGTATCTCAACATAATTAAAGCCATAT
>NW_007735985.1:0-14865 GCF_000696425.1 Galeopterus variegatus
TTTAAATACTGACTTAGTTGGATTGAGTACTCTTTTAAGTACTCTTTTAAATACTGACTTAGTTGGATTGAGATAAAATTTATTTAAAGCAACTCTCAAAGAAGAAAAAAGCCTAGGCAAAAGTAGGTTTCCTGCTGCTCCCTACTTAATTCAATACTGATGTCCTCCCATCCAAATCAGAATCTTCATTTATTGAAAAGCAATCCGCAGCCCAAAAGTACTTCATTTCAGTGAGTCTGTTCTGAGTCCATTCACCCTTGCCAAAGCTAAGCACAGTAACCATAACCTCCGCTTCTACCTTCTGAGAAGTCTCCTCACTGATTCTTACTGTTACTTCAAAATGATATATTCTCCTACTCCAAGCCTCAGTTTCTTCTTTCAAAGTTCAACAAAACGTGCGCATTTTGCTTTTAAATATCCTCTCAGCTTTTTTATATCAGCTTACTGCTATGACCAAAATATAAGGGAGAGAAATATGGTTGGCTATTAACTTTGGAGTGATCTCCTCTAATCTCCTGACTTGAAGCCATGAATCAACAATTACTGAAAAGACATAACTTTTAGCTAGCAATTATAGGACTCATAAGTTGAGTATTACTTTTGCATAATACCTTCATTTTTTAAGTGCTGAGAATGCATGAAACAAAAAAGGTGTAAAATTAACAGTAAATAAAAATATACATATATAAAAATGAACCTCAACCATATAAGTAAAAATAAAGTACCTTCAAAAAATTAACGGGGCATTACATAAAATTGGGGTTAAACAGAGAAAAGAAAAATATTTTACATTTTTAAATAGTATGATCACAAAATATAAAGTGTGTCAATGGCATGAAAAAATATAAAAGGAAATGTTAAAAGCAAGAAATCACTTTTAATTCTATCACCCTAATGGAGCTGCATATTCCTTAATAAACAGAAAGAATTTCTTAGAATAGAAACTCATCTGCCATATATTCAGTTTGAAGCTTTTTTGTATCCTGTATGCTGGGTCAATTTAAGAAGTCTGAAGACATGTGACTCTAGGCTTTAACATATAAATATAAGTGATATATAAGAACTGTATTATTGCCCACAATATTAAAAAAAAAAAAAGATATCTAAATTTTGCCAAACAAAGGCTGGTAGCATTATCAATTTAATAAAAATTTGAGTGTCTACTATATACCAGATTCCAGGGCCACGCAATTTTTCCCCAAGAAGCACCTCCTAGGCCCTGGAAAGCACATTGAGAGACAAAGTTTGAAGAATATAGTTAGCTGGAAAATAGATTAATATTATATATGTTTTATTCCTCAGAATCAGTAGCCCTACACAAATGCTAATATCAAAAAAAAAAAATTCTTGGAACAAGTTTTTCCTCTAGAAAGCATTTATCTAAATGTAAAGAGGCAAGATGGCTCACGAGTTTGTGTCAATGAAAAATATCTGGGTGATTAAAAGCAAAAAAAAAGCTGTACCATTTCCTCGTAAAATGTCAAAACTACAACACTGACATCTAGTGTTTTGTGCTGATGTACTCACACACAAATCGCAGCATATTCAATGTTTTTCAACTGCACTGTAAAGGCAGCCAAAACACATTATGACTGTGTAAGCCACTCTGAATCCTCCACTTTGAAACCTTGGCTATTTTTCCTTGGTGTGTTTCTTATCCAGCTTGATCACCACAGCATGCATATTATGGACACAAAATAAATCCATGAAAAGTTTTATAACACCATTTTATACAACCTGCACTTACCCCCTTACCCACCAATAAAAAAAACAAACAAAACAAAAAACTCCAGAAGAATTCCCCAAAGTCATAGTTTTTATTCTATTATTTTGTAAAGAAGCTGTAGCTCAGAGGTTTTCAGTCAGGCATTCATCGCCAATGGAAATGATATTTTATGTAAATAAATTTTAAATGCCAATTCAATGAGGTCCCCCAGCATACTAAAAAACAGGGTTTAATTCTAGGATACCAAAGATTATCACTATGCAAATCAGAAAGTAGAACTGAATTTTACTATATACTACTAACGTGAGATTTTTCTAATTTTACTATAGTCTACCAACATAAGATTTTTCTAATTTTCCACTAAGTGATCTTTAACAGCAGAAGTTAAGTGGATATATCCAGGGATTTAAGGGAAATCACCACACAAGTGAAAAATTCCCGTGAAGTCCTGTGTGTTATCTTAAATGTTAATTTTGCATTCTACTTTAAAAACGTGGTAATTAAGAAAGGGCTACAAAGGATATTTATTAGAAGTAATGATTAAAAGTTGCAATCATGACAATGTTCTTTTTAGAGCTGCCCACTAGCCACCAGCCACAAGAATCCACTGAGCACTTCAAATGTGACTAGTACAACTGACGAACTGAATTTTTATTTTAATTTTAGTTACCTTAAATTTAAATAGTCACATGTGGCTAGTGGCTACCACACTGGACGCAGCAGGGTTAGACCTCTGAAACAGACTTAAGGCATTTCTCATCTTCTGCCTTCTCTCCCAAACCTCCAGCTCCCTTTCAAACTTGCAATCTTTCCCTGATCCCATATACGGTTAGCTGCAGGCAGGAAACTGATCCATTTTCCTTAGCCTTTGGAACTGGGATAAAGTTTTACAAAGATGCACCACCTTTCAACATTTACTGAGCACCCATGGATGATCGGCAATGAAGGAAAAAACCAAAAAAATCTAAACAAAGGATTCTCTCCATGAAGAATTCAAGAGTCTAGCAGGGTAGATAAATCAGATAGCCAATTGAAATAAAACTTGTAAATGTTCTTAAAGAAAAGCAATGAAGAAAGGGTGACTGTATGAGGGCATCTAGGATGGGTCAGGGAAAGTTTTACAAAGATGATACTCAAGTTGTTTCTTAAAGGGCAAAATAAAAGTCTGAGTAAGGGGACAAAGGAGGCCAAGAAAGTAAGATTCCACCATCCAGGCCGATAAGAGGGCAAGATCACGGAGCCTAAAATCAAAAACATCCTACATTTGACTGACAAGAAGTTCAGTCTGGCTGAAACAGGGAGATTTGAGAACTGGATGAAAAAAACTGGGTATAAAAGAACAGATTGGGGGCCGGCCCGTGGCTCACTCGGTAGAGTGCGGTGCTGATTTAACACCAAGGCCACGGGTTCGGATCCCATATAGGGATGGCCGGTTTGCTCACTGGCTGAGCGTGGTGCTGACAACACCAAGCCAAGGGTTGAGATCCCCTTACCGGTCATCTTTTTTTTTTTAAAAAAAAAAAAAAAGAACAGATTGGGGATTTCATAAAAATCTGACTTGTGATCCAAGAAATACAATGTACATTATTTTACATTACTTTCATACATTATTACACATTACTTTATTATATTAAAAAAATATACATTAATCTTTAAACCCAAAATTAAAACCAAGAGTTTAAATGTTCTGCACTCCAGGTGTGTGCTTCCAGTAAGGGACCAAACTACGAGTGTACTTTCCTTTTAGCCCTTACCTTAGGTCCTTACTTTCAAAAAGTTTCTCTATTGGATTAAGGCTTTTCTTTGAAAATGCAAATACCACCTGGGAGCATTAAGCCTATTGGTTAACCTTTAGCTTATTTCACACCTGTGCCATTTGCTCTACGTCAAACAGAATTCCTCATAAAACCTTGACTGAGATCAGCTAGTAGTGGTTGCAGCTATCTGGGTTCAATCTCCACTCCAGACACAAATCTTAGTGATTTTTCCAAAGTTGTTAATATTCTCTGCCTTAGTTTCCTCATCTGTAAAAAACGGAGATAAAATAGTACCTACTACATTGGGTTTTCATGATAATTAATATATACAAAATTCTTAAAAGAGGCCATAGTAAGCATCATCTAAGCATCAATTACATACCACACGCACACACACAGATATACACTCACATGCAAACACACGCAATGAGAATTTTCATGACGCTGTGGCAGAGGAGAAAGGAACAAGGAAGGAATATCTCTGGTATCTAGAATCTTTGCAATACACGTGAGGTATTGCGTGAGAAGCTTTAAACGACCAGACAAAGCATAGGGGTTAAGGGCTGGCCAGTTAGCTCTGCTGGTTACTGCATGGTGTTGTTAACACCAAGGTCAAGGGTTCAGATCCCCACACCAGCCAGCCACCAACTAACTAATTAAATAAATAAAGAATTTCTATCTAAGCCTCAGTTAACCAGGACAGTATGTTCCCCATCTTCATTCTGATTTTACCTAAGTCCCCCTAGTTATGAACAGCTATATAAAACTACTGCTTCCCATTCAGTTGTAAATCATCTGTTCTGCTCATGCCATGTGCTCCTTCCTGCCAATTATTACTAATTTTAGAATATTCAAAATCAATGATTTTAAAACTTTTTTTAAAAGCACTTACCTTTGAAAAAAATATAGTCATCCCAGATTCCCATAAAAATAACCAAACATAAAATGAAAGTGCTAACATGGGACAGCACTGTCGTATGTGATTACATGTGCTATTTGTGCAAGACAAAGCCGACAGAGCCTGGAAGTAGTCTGTTTCCTGAGTCTGTCATATAAATTGCTAAACCACTCAAGTAGCACTATGATATACTTCATTTCTTAGGCATGTTCCTTTGCTATTTTAAGTAACTTAAATGATGAAGGAAGCTGTAAGCTGCAGTTTGATGAAAAGCACATTTATCTACTAGGTTATTATATCTCAAATACAGCTTTGCAGTTTATCAAAAATGAAGATCTCTCCTAGGACTGTCTAAACTAGATTGTTATCAAGTCATGTGTTAGAAGTAGATGGCCATTTTTCATATATGTGACCAAAACAATTTAGGCTTTTTAATTGTCCAGAAAACCTGAAATTATCCTCCCTACTATGTCATACTCACACAGGTATATTCTGTGAGGGAGGGTCATGGCACTGGATAATGAACAAGGCTCTTTTCACATGGGCTGACTTACTGACTACAGAAGCTTGTTTGTCCCTAAAGCTACAAGCTTAAGAATCTAGTTAGCATTGATTCTAAACCTCCAACAATGTATCACCACAATTAATCTGAGTAGTTCAAGGATAACTCAGGGGTGGAGGCCATCATCCTCCCCTTTATAATACTTGATGATATCAACCACTGCTTTTATTTTTTCACCTGAGGTGATTTACTAAGTGGGGAGGCTGTTTTTTCATTATTATTATTATTAAGACTCTAAACTTAAGAACCAAGTATAAGTTACATCTAAACCTCCAGCAAGGTACAGAGTTGGCAAATTTGAGCAGTTCACAGATAACATTGGGGAGGCTGTTTTTTCATTATTATTATTATTAAGACTCTAAACTTAAGAACCAAGTATAAATTACATCTAAACCTCCAGCAAGGTACGGAGTTGGCAAATTTGAGCAGTTCACAGATAACATAGGTAGAGATGTCACTCTCCCTCTGCAAAGCTAGAGCATAATGTCGTAACACCAAGGTCAAGGGTTCAGATCCCCATACTACAAGCTTAAGAATTTAGTTAGCACTGAACCTAAATTATACCACTAAAAATGCAGACTGCGTTTTACCACTAAAACATACAAAATGCAGACTGCAGCATTTCACCTTCCGCATATCTCTGATTCATGACCACTGTGATGCTACTATGACCAAACTTCAAATCCTATTAAAGATTATTACAATTTACCAAAAATTCAATCTGAGTCATTTTGCTATCATTCACGTTTATATTATACACAATGGCTGTTAATTTAGCCCTCAGTGATAATCTGGCATATAAGAAAAGACTGTAAAAAATCACATTAAGAGAAGTTTCCAATTTATTCAGTGAGTAGATGGTTATTGAGTACTACAGCACCCGTCAGGCTCTACGCCAAATTCTGAGATACAGCTGTCACCAAAGCTGACAAGGTCTTGTCCTCTCAGAACTTGGGAAACTTCTGCAAAGGCTAACAAGCAATACTTAAAAGTTCTGCACTCATAAAAGCACAATTTTCTACCTTTCTTATACAATACATCAAAAGAAATTCAAGCCAGAGGTGAAAAATAGAGCTCACACAACACATGGGCTACACTTGTGTGTTCTCCATGAAATTCAAGTAGCATCTCGCTAAAGGAAGTTGCTTCAAATTCTATACAAAACACATCCCCCTATCAATTTTTATGATCCAGTTAAAACTCAAAGATAAGTCTCTGATTCCATTTCCTGACAAAATGAGCCAGTACTCTTTAATAACACACCTACAATCTACACACTAATTTCTCCTGTGTTGGAAGCCACTGACTTTATAGTTTCTCAGTACTGTCCCCTGAACATTTTTGATAAATTAATAGTTCTACCAAGGTCACATGTAAACAACTATCTGAACTAGAAAAGGTGTTTCCATGGGTCACCTTTCCAGAAATATCTGATTTCACAATAGAAAATCAGCAATTTCTTGTATTAAATAGCAAATTCTGAGTTTAACTAAAGAATGCCCATTTTCAACCAACAGACCTACATTACTGCATTTATTAAAGGGCCCTTTATTGTTTATCTTTGTCACAGATAAGAAATTTAAATCCCCCCCCCAAAAAAAAAGTAGATGGAGACATCTAAATTAAAACCTAAAGTACAAAGAAAAGCTGGTGAAAGTGAAGGAAAAAGAAGAGTATGCTAGCAGAAGAACAGCATAAGCACCGCTAGGAAGGGGGAGCGAGTACACTGTGTTTGAGAAACTGGGAGTTCAATTCCATATCTTGGCTATTGTAAATAGAGCTGAGATGAACATGGGAGTGCAGGTGTCCCTTCAACACAATGATTTCCATTCCTTTGAGTCTATATCCAGAGGCGATTGCTGGATTGTATGGCAGTACTATCTGCAGTTGTTTGAGAAATCTCTAGTTGTTAACAGAGGACTGGATAAGGAAAATGTGGTATATAAACACAATGGAGTACTACTCAGCCATTAAAAAAAAAATGAAATTCTGCCATTCACCGCAACATGGATGAACATAGAGAAAATTGTGTTAAGTGAAATAAGCCAGGCACAGAAATACTGCATGCATGTCCCTCACTCGTAAGTGGGGGCTAAGAAACAAAGACCATAATAAAATGAACTTTCAGAAGGAGACAACAGACCTATAGTTACTAGAGGTGGGAAGTAGGGGAAGGGGACAATAGGGAGTAATTGCATAAGAAACACAAAAAGTAATTATGATTTGTAATGATGAACATGCTAATAATATGGATATGAATATCACAGACTGTACACGAATACTGACAGTCAACTCTGTACCCCATAAATATATATAAATTAAAAAAAAAGAAAGAAACTAGGATTTCAGGATGCCATGAGTAACCTAGGGAATGACAAAATCAATACTCATGGCACTTTCACAGTCATTTATGGACATGCTCAAAGTGGTGAAAAATGTGAGTCTCCCTATACACATACTTCTAGCTGAGGGTGAACAAGGTAACCCTCTGCCTTCTTGTTTCAGCTTTCCCTCCTGCAGTCTATCTAGCACCACATTTTTCACATTTCTGTGCTGCTTCTGGTGATTTCACCATTTAAAATGGCCCCCAAGCATAGTGCTGAAGTGCTGTCTGGTATCCCTAAGTACAAGAGTCTGTGATGTGCCTCACAGAGAAAATACATGTGCTAATAAGTGTGGTTCAGGCATAAGTTATTTTGTTCTTGGCCATGAGTTTAACATTAATGAATCAACAATATATACTAAGTAAGTGGTATCCCTAAGTACAAGAGTCTGTGATGTGCCTCACAGAGAAAATACATGTGCTAATAAGCGTGGTTCAGGCCTAAGTTATTTTGTTCTTGGCCATAAGTTTAACATTAATGAATCAACAATATATACTAAGTAAATGACTTTAAACAGAAACAAAAAGAAAACTAGCTGATATTATTATATTATGTTATTATTATATAGTACTATTATATATAAATAATATATAATATTATATATTATTATATTATTATTATACTGATAAGCTGAAAAAATGTTCAGACCAGAGGCTCACAGGAGCCTAAGCCTACTTTTCCCCTAGAAGCACTGGTGCAGTACTTACTAATTTGGTGCTTCCTGCGACTTTACAGAACACTACCATAACTAGTGAGAATCAACTGTAAATTCATAAATTAAGAATACACTCTTAGAAACTTTTATACCAATTTGTGATTACTGTCATGATCCCAAATGTGTGGTCATGTTTCTGGTCATTCTTTTTTATTGATTTTTAAAAGTACCTGCCCCTGATTGGAAATTAAAAAACAAAAACCAAAATAGTCCTGCAAGATTGGCAATGTAAGAATCAGTGCCTGGAGGACATAATGCAGGGAAATGGAGAGACAAGACCCCTTTGTACTAACATAAGCAAAAGAGATGTAGGCAAGAACTAAGGTGGTGGCAATAGGAGAAAGAGAGGAATTAAACCAAAAAGATGTGGAAACAAAGAGAAAAGTAAAGGATGACAATTTTGTTTCTGGCTTGGGCAGGGGGTAGATGGTAATGTCATTCTCAGAGACAGAAGAGGCTTTGGGAAAGGAAATTATAAATTCAGCTTTATAAACACAGTTCAAGGTATCTATGGAACGATTAAGCAGAGGCAATCAACAGTTGTTAAAATCATTGTCATTAACCCCAAATTTTACCACAAATACATGATGAAGTGGATAGATTATTGAAAAAGCAGGGCACAATAACAGATAACACCCCGCATCTATGAATGTAATAAGTTTTCTACTGGGAGGCATTATTGGTATAATGGAAAGAATATTCCCAAGCCTGATTTCTCATCTGTAAAACAGAAATGCCATCAGCCACCTTACAGGGTTACTAAAGGAAATTCAAACCTTTATTCTGCAAAGAGCTCCACCTTACAAACCTTACTGTTAACAAAGGCTAGACACATCACCATCATTAACGCTAATATTTATGAGTGGGTACCATGTGCCAAACATTAAATGCTTTACATATATGAACTCATTTAATCACCACAACAATCCTGAGGTAGACATTATCATCACTCTCACAGATAAGAAAACTGAGTAGATAAGAGTAAATAACTAGCCCAAAGTCACTCTGAAAGGTAGTACAATCACAGGTGCCTCTTATATAATTGAGTGAACATGAGAATTTGTTTCTAAAAATAATATATGGATATTAGGAGAAAAAAAGCAAGGGAGGGAGACTATGGTTATAAACAAAACACTGGGATGGGCGCTATAGAAATCTGATCACCAAAATATTCCTTTGTGATGGAACCTTTCTGAGTGGCAGAAAACAGAAAAGTGTGTCTCAATACCAAGGTCTCCTTGTTCCCAATGCTTCTTCAGATTCTACTGCTCTGCTCTTTCACTTTCTGGATAGCTTTTTTGATCACATATGTCCTCCTGGTTCCTCAACCATATCAAGGCTCTAGATCCAAACTTCAGTAATGGTTGTATCATTTATCAACTTGCTTATCAGCTTATTTATTGAAGTAAGCAAGTTATAAACTTCTCTGTACCTCAGTTTCCTATAAGTAAATGAGGATAACATTAGTATCTATCTTGCAGGCTTATTGTCAGAATTAACTGAAGTGATATAAGAAATTTAGAACAGTACATGGCACATAGTAAATCTCAAAAAATATCAGTACTACTGTTATTATCTAATTCCTCTAACAGTACAGTTGGTTGTCTAGAAAACTGAATACTTTCTTCCTGAAAAACAATTCAAGTAAAGCTCTTCACTCTGTCTTTACTGTCCTGTCAGGACTACTGCAGGCCCTGACATGGAGTTTTGCAATTGCCTACTAACTGTTTTGCTACTCTGCAGCAGTCACCATATAGCCAGCAGTAATATTTATAAACATCTGTCACTCTCTCGCTTAAAAGTTCTCAATAACTCCCTGCTGCCTACATAGAAAGAATCTGATCTCTTTGATATATGAAGCACACAAGGCCCTTTACAATCTGGCTTTAACCTCTGTTACCAGTTTCACTTCTGATCACTTCTCTGAATAGCTAGAGCCATCACAGATGACTCATTTTATCCAAAATAGGCCATAAATTTTAAAAGACTGAATGCCACTGTATATGTTTTTCCTTATGTCTGAGAGAACTGTCCTTTCCACCCCCCAGGCCTAGAAAACTATTCATCCTTCTAAGGCCTAGATGATATGTCACTTCATTCATTTATTCAACAAGAAAATTTACTGCATACCAAAATGTGCAAGGAAGACCCTGTGAAAATGATAGACAAAGACACAGTTCTAAAATTTGGGAAACTTACACATATTAGGAAAAAGACATGTTAAAATACAGCAATAATACAGGTTGAGCATCCCGAATCCAAAATCCAAAATTTTGAGTGCTCACATGACCCTCAAAGGAAAGGCTCACTGGAGAATTTCAAATTTCATATTTCAGATTAAGAATGCTCAACCATTATGTATTCTGCAAATATTCCAAAATCTGAAAAAATCTGAAATCCAAAACACATCTGGTCCCAAGCATTTCAGATAAGGGATCCTCAACCTGTACAGTATACTATGAGTAATATGTATAAGATAGAAGCAAGCAATGCCTACGCTGGGTTCCACAGGATATGGATTTCTCTGTGTCCTTACCATTTCTGAATTGGATCATGATCTTGATACTACCTTTTAATAATACTCAATACCTTGTATTATAGTCCTGTGTTTAATATTAATATGTCTTCCCTAAAACTGTTAATAGTAGGACAGGAATTTATTCATCCTTTGTTTCCTCAACACCTAAAGAGTGACTGGAACACAACAGAACATAATTATTCATGGAGCTGAAATGGATAATTAGGTTTCCACATTAGCCAAAAGTCTTCCTAATCCACCATGCAACTGATCTATAATAGCAAGAGAACCTTAGACCCTAATCAGTATTTATATAAATAATGCATTAAGTCAGAGCAGTTGCAACTTGGAATTATCCAGTAATTGAATAGAGAAACTGAATTTCCACCCAAATTTGTAAGCAGTTTACATTTTGCTCCAAATGTAGTAATGTTTCCTGGACAACGCTGCTTGAACTAACTACCTATTGAGTTCAAACAAAATATCAGAACCAGAAGTTCTAATTCCTGCTCAACCAACAGTTTGTTTTCCTTAACTCCTTTGGCATAGAATGAGGACTCTGATTACCTAGGGACTGCAGTAGTATATGACAGTTTCTTCTTCTTGGTCGTGGGAGTCCAGATTCATTCATTAACTTACTTAAATATCTGTGAAGGACCCACTAGGCAATAGGCACTGAAAATACAGCAATCTCTACTTTTATGGAATTTACATTCCAGTTGGTAAAGACACACCATACAACAATGTCAGGTAGTTTGAAAAGCGCTGAGAAAAAAATAAAGCAGGATAATAAGTCAAAAAGTAAAGGCAGAGAGGTAAGGAGAAAAGTAGTGGTAGTACATTAGATAAGGCATTGGATCAGAGATTGAAGGAAGTAAGGGACAGAGAGCCATGCAAACATCTAAAGAATATTACAGGTGATGAATCGGCAAGGGCAGAAATCTTGGTGTGAAGCATGTTTGAAGCATTAGACAAACCGCAAGGATACCAATATGGCTAGACTACAAATAGCGGTTAATGAAGGGCTGAGTGTCAGAAGGTGAGAGAGAACCTAAGACAGATCATACGGCCTAAGGAGTCTGAATGTTATTCTCAGATGGCAAGCCACTGAATCATCTTGAGCACATAACTGATGTGATCAAACACATTATAAAAGAATAGCTGTCTGTTCTGTGGGTATCAGCTAGTAAAAGGAGCAATAACTGGGCAGTAGGAAGTCAGGGATTGCCTGTAATTCCTTGTAACCTAAGAAGCTGGTGCCAAGAATTATGGTTAAGAGGAGTAGCAGTATAAACACATGGCTGAAGGTCAAAATATGCCCGTATTATTCAGTTTTCTGTCGCTTATAAGAAAATACCTGAAACTGGATAATTTATAAAGAAACAAAATTTATTTCTTACAGTTTTGGAGGCTAAGGTCAAGGGGCACATCTGGTGAGGGTCTTCTCGGCAGGGACTCTACTTGTTAACCACTTGCTCTCCTTATAAAGCCCCAGTGTACTCCCTCATAACCTATTAAACTATTAACCCATTAATCCGTGAACAGATTAATCAATTCATGAGGGCATAATCCTCACAGTCCAATCACTTGTTAAAGTCCCACCTTTCAAATACCATATTGGGGATTAAATTCCAACATGAGCTTTGGAGGGGACAAACATTCAAACCACAGGAATGTCCTTCCTTCTTTTCATTATTAAGCGTCTCTGGGAGAGAGAGTTATCAAATGCTAGTTTTATTTACTCCACTTTAACCACCTACTCTTCTTTCATTCACTACTATCTGGCCTCTAACTCCCAAACACACGCACGCACCTACCGCACAAGAAAAGTCAAGAACACTCCTCCCCTCATCTCTTGGCCTTTTGCTCCTCGCGCCCTATGAGACTAAGACCTATCCCACTCCTGTGATTTTAAATACCACCCCCCTTCCTTTCACCCCTCACTACTGTAAGTTTCTCGGTAGCAACAGCAGTTCCTCCCGTTTTAATTAATAACGATGACCATGAAAAAAATCTAGTTAAAAGAGTGTGGAAACTCAAAATTACAGCGGACAGCGCCCTTTTCTTAACATCACTTACCCAAGCCTTCTCGCTGAGCCAAAGTCGCCCCTTTGACGCCATGCCGAGGCTAGCAGCAAATGGCACTCACAGCCCCTGCTTCCCACGAATCAGCCCGGCCTTCCCTTACAGCCGCCAAACCTGACACCTACGACATTACCTCTGCTGTTGGAAGCGTCTTTAATCTCATCTTCCATCTCCGGTGCTACAGCCCTGGCAACCATTTTCATCTTCTTCTTCTTCTTTAGGGAATTTTTCACCTTTTTCCCCGCACTCACACGTGAGTCCTGAACGGCCGCGGCCATTTTTCCCTGACCGGAAGCGCCACCTGAGAGTTGGGCCGGGTGGCAACAGAAGTAACTTGCTCATCAAGTTCCGGTGCAGAAGATTCCGGGGCTGATCCCTTTAGCCCGGAGTTCGGCGCCGGAGCCTCAGAGTGTGGATTGGTGAGAGGTCCGAATCGGTCCTCACGTGAGGTCGGTTCAAGGACAAAAATCAGTGAATGAATGGACCGTCTTAGCCAACTCCTCTGCCAGCTCGCTCTTGCCCTGGTGCGTTTGCCCAGCCCGGCCCCAGTCCGGCCTCGTGCACTTTCATTTCCTCCCTCGGTCGCCTCCCTCATCTGCTGCCTGTTTAATGTAGGTTTGGGGCGCTCCACAAGGATCTCTGACGTGCCCTCTGAACGCACCAGCCGCTAGGATGCGGGGAAAATGCGTTTGGGGTCCGTAATTAGAATATGATATTAGATATAGATAATTAGATATAGATATGATATAGATATTGGAATATCATCCCCCACTCCCCTTCCGCAGGCACAACCAGCAAAGATTCTCAACACGTGAGATCTTTCTTGAAATTTTATCAGATAATCTCCCTCTGATCAACCCTTTCTGTGGCTGCCAATTACAAAATGTGTAGAATCTCACTTTCTGCCAGTGGATCCGAAGATCCAACTTCACCCCTCTCTGTCCCCGCGGGGCTCCTGCCTCCCCCCCAGGCCAGCTTCTCTCTGAAGTCGCCTGTGTTACCTGCTCTCTCAGCCTCGCGTTCCCTCGAAACAGCTACCACAATCTGCCCCTTTTTCCCCTAAAATGTTAGATTCTTGAGGATAGGGACCATATCTTATTTACTATTGTACCCACAAGGCTAGCCACGGGACTAGGCCTGCAGTAGGAGCTCGAAAAATAGTATTGGAAGGGATGAATGAATGAATGAATGAATGAAAACAAATATTGACAAATTTAATGAATCAGACGGATAATACAGCAAACCTTCACATCGTGTTTTGTAGGCCAGGCATATTCTAAAGTCCTTCCCTAAATTTAGCATTTTCCCTATAGTTTTTAATAGCCAAAATTCTTAAAAAGAGTACAAATCACTCATTTTGACATATTCCTGTTGATGTTTATATAGGAAGATAAAAGAAATTACGTCCTCAAAGCTCAATACAACATTGTTAAAACAAAATAGTGTGCAGGAAAAGTGACATTTCCAAATACAGTTGGTAAAAGACAAGATTCCAGTATAAGCATTTGAAGAACACAATTATTGTCAACAAAGGAGGTGCCCCTTAGGATTTTGCTGGTGCCCAGAAGCTCTCACCATCCTGCTCAGTGTGAGTCCTGTTGATGTTTATATAGGAAGATAAAAGAAATTACGTCCTCAAAGCTCAATACAACATTCTTAAAACAAAATAGTGTGCAGGAAAAGTGACATTTCCAAATACAGTTGGTAAAAGACAAGATTCCAATATAAGCATTTGAAGAACACAATTATTGTCAACAAAGGAGGTGCCCCTTAGGATTTTGCTGGTGCCCAGAAGCTCTCACCATCCTGCTCAGTGTGAACCTTTCAATGCCACTGTGTTCTGGTCCTGCGCCTGTTTCCTGCTTTCTTTCATATTTACCTTTGTTTTTACCTAGTTGTTATACAATGAGTTCCAAATAAAGTTGGGAAAACATTGAAGAAAATTGTAGAGAAGGACACAAAGTGAGAGAGAAAAAAGGTTGGAATGGTACAATGGAAAAGATGATCCTATATATGAACCACAAAGTTCTTGCATTAATATGGTAATGTTATTTGATGATGAAGTGATGTTTTGAGCATTTTATATCTTAATATGATAGTTTATTTGTATGTAGGGATTTTAGTGTGTTTAGTTGCAGTTTAAGACATTGCCTGGGGGAAGGGATGATTAATTTGTTGTTACACATTCAAATTTTTCTACTTGGGGCTGGTTGGTTAGCT
>NW_007735985.1:14875-24207 GCF_000696425.1 Galeopterus variegatus
ATTGGAAGCAAACCTGTTCTAGTTATTTGCTTACTGCCCCTCAGCTACAAATTCACCCTTTTTGGCTGCTCTGTGAAAATGGAACTGGATTCTTTAAATATTTTTCCTTTGCCTACTGGCCAAATGTTAAGTTTTGTCAGTAGAGGGCACTAGAATGACATTATAAGAAGATGGGCCTTCTTCCTGGTTCTTACGTGCTTCTCTCTGCAGCCTTCTGTGGGAACTTTTCCAGGAGCAGACTCCTAAAGCAGACATGGGTTCTCTGGTACCAGACGACTGTAGCACATGGCTTCTCCAGCACCTGGCTCCTGCAGTGCACAGTGGCCAGCAGCACACAGCAGGCAGAATCCTCCCCCAGCAACCTCCTATGTCATTTCAGAGCAGAGTGCCTCCAGCAGGACACCTGGCAATCCATAGCTTTTCCCAGCACTTTAAAGTGCACTGATTTCACAAAGTTCTAGAGGGAGGGTTTTTAACAAGTTCTGATAGGGCAACACGACAGCAACTCCTCTGCCATTCATTGAACCCACAGTCATGCCTTCCAACAAGATCCAATCCCTTATTACTCCAATCTTCTGTCATAGTTAATAGTTCTTTATTATTAAATTTCCTATTCAAATTATTAAGCAGTTTCTGTCTCCTCATTGGCCCTGACTGATAGAAAGCCAGACTGGTGTAAAGAAAATATTCTCAGCACCCACATACCTTCTCAGCCTACCTGCAACACTGTTGGAAAGGTCCATAGGAAGTTACTCATTTTTGGAATGATGGGGGGATTAAGATAGAGTTCCCTGTTAAAATATTAATATTTATAGGAGGATAATAGATGAAATATTTTTCTTCTGGATGATTTGTTGCAGCTTGGCCGATGTGAGTGCACTGAAGAGGTCTAACCTAATAGACATGGAACAGATAACAGAGAAGGGTAATTGCACAACATTTCCAGAATAGTGTGTGACTTTGGGAAGGTCTGAAAGGGAGGCTAACTTGACAAGGGCACTGGAAAGCGATTCTTGTTACATGATAGTTTTTAGGGTCCTCCATGCACAGAGGAATCTATGAAGGAAGGGAATAGAAAGAAAAAAGAGATTTCAGGATTATGTGGAATGCAAGGGCTCTTATTTGAGAAAGAACAAGAGGGATCAGGATAGAGAGTTATGGAAAGAACCATTCTAAGTCCCTAAACACTAGTGAGATAAATTACCCAAAAGCTGAGACTGTCATCGAGGTGAAATGCTACTGTGGTTTCAGACTAAAAGGAATCATAAACATCTAACTGATTTGTCACTATCATGAGAAATATAAAGGAAAACTTTTAAAAAATGAAATGATGTATTGTATTTACTAAAGACAGGCCAAATATTCTTAAGGTGTTTATTTAATCTAACCAAAATCTTCTTGGAATTAATTTGAGGAGGGAAGAAGCAGAGAGCAAGGTCTTGATAAAATAATTCTAAGTTTCAAAATTCATAAATGAAAATAATATTTTTAATAAGAAGTATCTTGAAGCAAAGCTTGGCTGCTCAGATATTAGAATATAATATAAAACTACAATAACTAAAATGTACAGATCAAAAGAAAAAAACAGAGATAAAACAAATCCTAGAATATGTAAAAACATAAAATACTATAAAGAAAGCATCACAAGTAAGAAGCAAAAGAGAGAAAGGATTACATAATTACAAAAAAATTACGTTAGTAAAAGTGATGATTTGGGGATAAAAACAAAGCCTTATATGTTACCCTAAAATTAATTACAGAATTAAATATGAAACAAAATTTTAAAATATATAAAAAATAAGTGAATATCTGATTTATCTGGATTGGAGAAACAACTTTCCAAGTTTAAAATCAATGAGAGTAATTTCTAAAAAATTGATCAATAGATCTAATTACATAAAATCCAAAACTATGTGTCTAAGAAAATGACCAAAATTAAAAGGCAAATATAATGTGACTAAAATAAAACAGAAAATGGATTTTAAAATGACTACATAAAGAATTCATAGGACTTCTGCATCTGGTCAAGATGGAGTAACAGGGAGGAAATTTTCCCTTCCACCTGAAACAATCAAAAAATAGACAAAATATAGAGAGCAATGGTTTTCAAAACACCGGACATTAGATAATGAAGGATAATGATCATTGAGAGATGGAAAGCAAACCAGATGAGCCCCACAATTACTCCAGCATACTGCTTTAAGAGAATTTCCAGTCCATGGCACAGTGAAGGGGGACCTAAGCTGAGCCCGGAAGACTTTCCAAGTTGAAAAGATACAGCTGAGAGTCAGGGGAGACCAAGGTAACTAGAGTTGGCAGAGCAGAGTACAGAGGGAAGAGAGAGAACTCGGGGGATCTGTGAAGAGGCTCCTTCAGGAACTCAGGTGAGCACTGACCAGCAAGCATGTAAGGAAACTCCCTAAGGCAGGAAAAGAATCACTGGAAAGGATCGGACGTAACAGTTATCTATGTACACACAGGTCTGGTAATAGTGCCTAGTCCAACCAGACAGACAGGAAAAAAACACAATTCACAGGGCATTGGTTAGAGTACTTGCCCAAAACTGTGAAGGATATAAGATTTCACCTTACTTGCAAGCTAATAAGTAGCCTGCCAAAATTTCATGGGTGCTGGTAGAATACAGAAGACTCCTGGGTAAGTGAGGAAGGACAGTTTATTTATTACTCAGAGCAATAGCAGTAGCAAGCATTTCAGCAATTTTTTGGCCAGTTCCCACAAGGTAACACCCCCAGAAGCAGTGGATTGCCCTACAGGAGAGGAACCTTAAGCTATTACAATAGCATCAAAAATAGAAAACACTTAGGGATAAAAAATGTGAAATACCTGTACACTGAAGACCACAAAATATTGTTTAGTAAAATTAAAGAAGAGCCAAATAAATGGAAAGTTATACCATGTTTGAAAGTCTAAAGATTTAATATTAAGATACCAATTCTTCTGAAATTGACCTATAGATTCAATGAAATATCAATCAAAAATCCAGTAGGATATTTGTAGAAATTGACAAATGAGTCCTAAAATGTATATGGAAATTCAAAGGACCTTTAATAGCAAAAAAAAAATTTAAAAACAACTTTTAAAAGAAAAAAGTTGAAAGACTAACACTACCTGATTTCAAGACTTATTATAAATATGCAGGATTCAAAACATGTAGTATTATGTCAAGGTAGACAAATGGAACAATTGAACAGAATAGTCGAGAAATAGATACACACATAAACGGAAAAATGATTTTTGACAAAGGTACGAAGTCAATTCAGTAGAGAAAAGATAGTATTTCCAAACAACGTTGTTGAAACAATTGGATATCCATATGCAAAACGCTGTAGTTCAATTCATAGCTCACACCATACATAAAAATTAGCTCAAAATGGAATAGACCTAAACATAAAACATGCAACTGTAAAGCTTCTATAAGAAAACATAGGAGAAAATCTTTGTGTCCTTGGGTTAGACGAAGATTTCTTAGATACAACAGCAAATGCATAATCCATAACAGAACAAATTAACAAATTGGACTTTATCAAAATTTGAAATGTGCTCTTTGAAAGACATGTTCAGAGAATAAAAAGACAAGCGACAGATTGGAAGAAAATACTTCTAAAAAATATTTCTAATAAGGGATTGTGTCTACAATATGTAAAGAACTCTCAAAACTCAATATTAAAAGGTAATTTAACATAAAAGATATACCAACAGCAAATAAACACATGAAAAGATGTTCGACATCATTAGTCACTAGGGAACTAAATTAAAACCACAATCAGATAAGAAAATACACCTTTTAGAATGGCTAAAATTAAGAGGACGGACCATACCATGTATTGGTGAAGATGTGGAGACACTGGAGTTCTCACACTGCTAGTGAGAATGTAGCATGGTCATCCACTTGGAAAACAAGTTGGCAGTTTCTTAAAAAATTAAACATACACCTACCATATGATCAGTTGTTCCACTCCTAGTTACTGACCCAAGACAAATGTAAACATATGCCCACATAAAGACTTGTACTTAGATGTTCATAGTAACTTCATTTATAATACTCCCAAACCATGTTACTGAAACCCCAAAGGTCCATTTGCTTGCTGCTCGGTAGCCAATAATTGAGTGACAAGTGTTGGTGTAAGGAAAAGTAGCCTTTAATTAGGAAGCCAGCAGCCTGGGGAAATGGTGGACTCATGTCTCAAAGACCATCTCCGCTTTTCCCAGACTTGCCAAAGGGTTTTATAGGGACAGCCGGTGAGGGACTGATTCATGGTGATCTAAGCAGAGACATGCAGACATCAGATAAACATCAAAGAACTTCTCAGGTAGGAGCTGATTCGTGGTGACCATCCATCTTGAAGTCAAGTCACAGATTCAGTTCCTGTTAACCTCAAAAAAGTCTGGTTAGTAAGCTAGTAAAGAATAGCCACCTGGGTTAATAATTTCTTCTATAATTATTCTGTGTACAGTGTGAGCAAAAGTCATTATGTTCTAGCAATCACATGAACAAGAATCATTGTATTCTAATGTCCAGCTTCGAGCTATGCAGTTCAAGTTAAAAGAGTAAGAACAAAGGGCCAACCCTGTGGCTCACTCGGGAGAGTGCGGAGCGCAGTCAGGTTCGGATGATATAGGGATGGCTGGTGCGCTCACTGGCTGAGTGCGGTGCGGGTGACACCACACCAAGGGTTGTGATCCCCTTACCGGTCACAAAACAGACAAAAAAAAAAAAAAAAAGAGTAAGAAAAAAATCTTTTTAATTTAGAAGTTTAACAAAATGGAGTTGCTTCTGTTCAGCCTGATACAACTGGAAGCAGCCCAAATATCCATCAATGGATGAACAGATACACTGTGTACAGCCATGCAATGGAGGACTATACTCAACAATAAAAAGAAATGAATTACTAATGCACACAAAGCATGGGTGAATCTGAAAAAATTATGCCAGAAAAAAGATTACATACTGTATGATTTCAGTTATATTAAACTCTAGGAAATGTAAACTGATCTATGGTGACAGAAATAAGATCAGTAGTTAGTGAGGGGGCTCAGGGTTAGAAGGGCTATGAAAGGGTGGGTTTAGCAAGAGACATAAGGAAACTTTTTGGAGTGATACATATGTTTATTTTCTAAATTGTGGTGATAGTTTCACAGTGCATACATATGTCAAAACTCATCAAATGACACATTTTAATATATACAGTTTATTGTAAGTCAATTGTTCTTTAATATAGCTGATAAAAAATGTGTACAAGTGATTAAGGAAATACACAAAGTAAGAAGACAAATGTGGACTAAATATATGAAAACTGTATATTTTCTTCACTGACGATGTAGGTTATATACATCTAAAGAAGTTTGGTTTTGTTTGTACATTAGTTTCCTATGGCTGCTATAACAAATTACACAAATTTGGTGGCTTAAAACAACACAGATTTCTTCTCTTATAGTTCTGGAGACTAAATGTCCAAAATCATTTTCACTAGGGTAAAGTCAAGGCATCGGCGGGGCTGGTTCTTTCTGGAGACTGTAGGGGAGAATCTGCTGCTGGCCTCTTCTGGCTTCTGGAGGCCATCTGCATAGCTTGACTCATGATCCCTTCCTTATATTACTCCAACCTCTTACTTTCCTTGTCACATCTCCTACTCCTTTTCCACAGTCAAATCTCCCTCTGCTTCCCTCTTGCAAGGACTCTTGTGATTGCATTTAGGGCCCATCTGGATTATTCAGGATAATCTCCCCATTGCAAGACCTGTAACTTAATCACATCTGCAAAGTTCCTTTTGCTGTATGAGGGTACTTCAAAAAATTGGTAGAAAAACAAAATTAAAAGAGAGTATGAATCTTTCCATGAACTGTTTGAAGTACCCTCACGTAAGGTAATGTTTACATATTCCAGGAATTGAGACATGAATACCTCTGGGGCCATTATTCAGCTTACTACTATTTGCTTTAATAAATTCAGTTTTAGGCTTATAGTATCAAATAGGCTGGCCATACCATAAGTGTAGTACTGAAAGTCTTATTATACCTTTCGGAAGTTGCCTAGTAATATTTACTAAGAATTTTTTAAATGACTATTACTTAGACACAGTAATTTTTTAAATGATTATTACTTTGACATAGTAATTTCACTTCTGGAAATCTACCCTAAGAAACCAACTTAAAATGTTACAAAAAGCTTTAGGCACAAAAGTCTCTAATATAGGGTACTTAAAATTTCAAACAATAAAAGCAATTTAGGTGTTCAAAAATAAGGTATTAATTAAATCAACTGTGGTATATTCATTAGATAAACAATTACAGAAGCATAAAAATGATATTTTGAAGTATGTTTAATAACCTGGTTAATGCTTAGGGAAACAAAATTAAACTGTATTTTCACATTTATTTTTTAAAAATATACCCCGATACACATACAAACACAAGAAAATATGGCAAAAAATTTTGAATGAATTGGATCAAAATTCTTCACTTTTTTCTCACATTTTATTCAAAGAGCCTATATTTCTTTATCCTAGGATGCTATTAGTTCCATGATACATAACTGAGTAAATAACTTTTGAGGGAGAAAAGAATCTCATGAAATATACCTATCAGTTAAAAATGTCATCCTGATTTCAGAAACATAAATAAAAACTTTTGGAGTCTGTAGAGCTCTTTTACCTGCCCGTAATCTTGCTGACTGGTCCAATTGTTGAGCTAGAGCTGGGTCTGAAGCTCACAGACCCCTCAAGCCCGTTCACAGACTGGGCCACAAACCCTTCACTTGCCAGGCTGGGTGCCCAGATCCCTCACACACCAGATTGGGTCCCCAGACCCCTCGCACACCAGGCTGGGACACCAGACCTCTCATACACAGGTCTATGAGCTAGGTAAACAGGTCCTTGGAAGCCATAGGTTGGAGAGCATGGCTGTGTGGATGGTGGCCGCCTGAGGCAGTCAACACCAGCCAAACCACAGCACCACACAGGTGCACT
Organism: Galeopterus variegatus; assembly: GCF_000696425.1. Taxonomy (NCBI): domain Eukaryota; kingdom Metazoa; phylum Chordata; class Mammalia; order Dermoptera; family Cynocephalidae; genus Galeopterus; species Galeopterus variegatus. Next base: position 21,862 of record NW_007735985.1, read on the forward strand.
AACTCCACCCACCCACACACAATTTGCTTACAGAGAATGCACCGCACCACCCCCAACTGGACCTAAGGCAAGGGGGCCTGATTAAATTATTCTATTTTCCCAACAGAGTCTTAGAACTGAAGATATACAGTACTTTTACAATCAGAAAATATTAAAGACTTTTTAGTAAAATGATCCACTTTTGAACAAATAAGCCTTTATTTATTGAAATAAGGAAGTCTGGAGGACTAACACAATATGAGAAAAATTAGAGCAGCTTATAGGGGTTAAAAAGATTAACAACGGACAGAAGAAAGAAAATCTTTTTTTAAAAAAGTCCAGCAATCTCCGGCTTTACTATAGAGCTCTCGAAGACATGATTTATGGAAATTTTAAAATTTTCAATAACATTTCAACTTTGTGTAGTGATGTTTACCAGAATGCCTTAAAGCATTAGCATGTCTTAATTGCCTAATCAGCAAAACAATACAATATTATTTTATCAGATGAAAATGAGCAGGTCGCCAGAGGAAATGGACACCATTTTTTTACTATTAAAAAAGGGTCCTCTGATAGGAAGACTGTTGGTGTGACTGTGAGGAAATCTGCTTTCTTGTCCAATTTGCACCCAACTAGGTCTGAGCAGTGGGTGCAGTCAGGTTCCTACTTAGCATCTCTTGCTCCTTTCACCTTAGTAGAACTCGATTTTTTTCTTTTATTAACTCCTCATCACAGCTTTGTGCCTCAACAGAAGCTGACCCCACATGAGTTCCAAGGCTGAACCTAATCAGTCTGAGGGTAACCCGTGAATTTTGCTAGTGACTGGTTCTGGAATAGCAGTGTGACCCTATGGGACAGGAGGAGAAATCAAGGCGGCAGTTTCCTGACTGCAAAGGAGAACCACAAAGACAGTATCTCTTCTTCCCCTGGACAAAGTCGTGTGAACATGGAACCTGGAACCTGTGGCCATCTTATTGTCACCTGAGGTTGAAACCAACACTGAGGGTGCACACTGCAGAGTGGGGCTCTGTGACGTCACTGAGCTGCTAAATCAGCAGAGGCTGTGGCTGCATATTATGAACCGAATTATGCTCTCAAAAGTCATATATTGAAGTGCTAACCCCCAAAGTGACTATATTTGGAGACGGGGCCTTTAAAAAAAGCAATTAAGGTGAAATGGAGTCCTAAGGGTGGGATCCTAATTTAATAGAATTTGTGTCCTTATAAGAGGGAGAGGGAGAGACACCAGGGATAAACTCACACAGAGAAAAGGCCAGGTAAGAATACAGTCAGAAGACGGCTGTCCGCAAGCCAAGGAGAGAGGCCTCGGGAGAAACTAACCCTGCTGGCACCTTGATCTTGGACTTCAGAACTGTGAGAAAATAAATTTATTTTAAGGCATCAAGTCTGTGGTATTCTGTTATGGCTGCCCTAGCAAAGAAATATAACCACTCTATACCTGTTCTACTTGTTAGTAAGATAAATTGAGTTGTTGTTTAGGTCAAATTGCAACAACTTGGTTTTCTGTTACTTGCATCTAAAAATCATTCCACTAGACACATTATGTGACCTTGATCAAGTCGCTTTAGCCTTAAAAAGGTAAAGGTATTTCTGTCTGCTCATATTTAAAAATGAGAAGGCTGGGTTAAATAAACTCTAAATATCTTTTCAGCTTATGTTTTGATGCTATCATGGAACAAATTTCCAAGCAGTTTGTTTTCCCAAACCATTTCCCCTTCATCTAAAATGTATAATTCAAGGTTAAAATGCAAATCTCTCCAAAAATATTTAATAACATTAATATAAAATTAATAATAATAATGTGTGTGTCTTGTTCTGAACTATACAATTTTTTCAGTAGTGACAGGGTGGAGTGAATACAAAGATTAACATACATTCTCCTTTGTAGAATGGCTCCGAGCACAGCAAAGTGGATAGATAACCTTCCTTTGTGGGAAGAGAGGACTCAGAATTTGGATATCTATGACTGCATGGCCTTCTCTGTCTCCTCTGGATATTTACCCTTAGGACAGAAGAAATTACTAGTAATAATCTTGCATGCGTGTCACCTTAAGGCTTTTGAGATCCATTAAGGAGCAAGTAACTAGAACTCCATTTTCACAGACCAGGTAATTTTGTTCTCTAAAGGAGAAGTGAAGCTGCCTCCAAAGTTCAGCAATTACAGACTCCTGCTCATACAGCTGTTTCTGAATTCTTTCGTTTTTATTTTAAAGACACATGTTTCTGAATTGTTTGGAACATCTTTAAAAAGAGGATAGCTTTCCTCCTTATCTTTACCCTCCTCTACCACTGAACTCCTGCTTCTGATATAATTAAGACCCAGGAGGTGGCCTGATTATTCCTAAC
>NW_007735985.1:24949-26981 GCF_000696425.1 Galeopterus variegatus
ACTGAGGGTTGCGATCCGTTGCCGGTCACGAAAAAAGACAAAAAGGAAAAAAAAAAAACTCACCTCGCCATGGGAATTAACAGTCTCATAGGCAGTATTCATCAGCAGTGACAAGATTTGCCCATTTCTGAATGATCAAGTAAAAAAAGTAGAAAAATGGGCTATCTTGATCCTGCCAGACTTTCAGACTTTGATTTCTGCTGGTAGAAAGTACATTGCGAGTTGTATACAAGCATCTGCCACTTCCTTCATGTTGTAGCAGCTGAACCCAACCTGTGTGTCTCTGATAAACCATAGACACAGCTCAAAGAGGCCTCAAGAGCTCAGCCTTTTTTTTCATCCTTCTAAAGTTGAATGGACACATCATCCAAGACAGGTGATTAATTGCCCAGAGTTAAGGTCCCAGGGTCCAGCCTTCCCAGATATGCCATTCATTCGTTCATTCATTCATTCATTATTCATTCAACAAATAAGCTTTTACTATTTGCCAGGTTCTGTTTTAGGGACTGGGGATTCCTAGAAAGACAGACAAGATCCTTGTTCTTATGATGCTTACATTCTACATGAGCAAGACAACAATAAATAAGTAAATAATAAAATAAAATAAATAAATGCAGATAGTGGTGTCAGGAAGTAAATAAAACAGCAGTGGAATAGAGAATGGTTTGGGACAGGGTGGTGACTGCAGTGGATGCTCTAGATGGAGAACAGAGATGCTCTAAAGAGGTGGCATTTGTGCCAGGAAATGAAAGATGTGATTAAGATGGCTGTGTGACAATCTGGGGAAAAATTTTCAGGAGAAGGCAGCAAGCCTCTCTGAGGAACAAAAGCCAGCATGAGTAAAGCATAGCGTGCAGGGGGGTGTAGCTGAGGTGAGAGGGGCAAGAAGGGGCCGGATCAAGTATGCCCTTGTAGGCCATGGCAAGGACACCCAACTTTATCTCAAGAGAAATGGGCGTGGGGGGAGTGGCTATTTTATACAGGGTAATGACAGGATCTGAACCAATTTTTGAAAGACCGCTTTAGTTCTGTTGGAGAATTGGGGGTCAGAGTGTAAATGTGCAGACCAGTGAGAAGGCTATTGTGGAAGCCTGATGTGAGAAATCATAGTGGCTTAGACTAGGGTGGAGATAAATAAAAATGGACATATTTAGGGAGTATTTTAGATGTGGAAACACATAGTTGTTGATGGATTAGGTATGGGTAAGTGAGTAAAAAGGAATAAAAACTTATACCTAGACTTTTTCCTTAACAACCAGATGGATGATGGTGCCATACGCTGGCATGGGGAAGGCTGGAAAAGAACAGCTTTAACAGAATTCCACAAACTGGGTGCCTTCTATATACAATGGAAACTTATTTCTCACACTTCTGGAGTTTGGGAAGTCCAAGATCAATGTGCCGGCAGATGCAGTGTCTGGTGAGAGCCCTCTTCCTTGTTCATCAATGTTCATCTTCTCACTGTGTCCTCACATGGCAAAAGTGGGGAGCTCTCTGGGGTCTCATTTCTAAGGGCACTAATCTCATTCATGCGGCCTCTGCCCTTATAAGCACCTACCAATGGCCCAACCTCCTAATGCTTCACATTGGGGTCAGGTTTTCAACATATGAATTTTGGGGGGACGCAAACATTGTCTATAGAATATTTCAGTCAGGATGTTGATTAAGTAATTGGATGTTAAGGAAGAGGCTAGGGTTAAAGATATGAGGGATAAAATTTGAAAGCACCATATTGGTGGTTTGTAAATCCCAGGAATAGATGAGTTTTTCTGGGAAGAAGAAGAAAAGGCCAAAAATCCAGCTGGCAGCGACTCTGGTATTTAGAAGTGAAGGAGATAACACATGAAGATGTACAGCCAGAAAGTAGAAAGAATTAGGGCATTAGAAAAGCAATAGAGGAAAGTGTTTCAAAAAGGAAGGCAAGCATCAACTTTGTTACATGCCATTGTAAGGTCATAGGTCATACTGGATGAGGACAGGGAGGTGTCCATGAGATTTTGTCAAAGTGTAGATTATTAGGGAATGTATCAAG
>NW_007735985.1:28486-48323 GCF_000696425.1 Galeopterus variegatus
TATTTTATTTTGGCTATTGTATTTTTTAGTCCTATACTTTCCATTTTGTTTTTATTTTTTTTTTAGTTTTATTTTTTTATTTTATTTTGGCTATTGTATTTTTTAGTCCTATACTTTCCATTTTGTTTTTATTTTTTTTTTAGTTTTATTTTTTTATTTTATTTTGGCTATTGTATTTTTTAGTCCTATACTTTCCATTTTGTTCTTTTTTTTTTTTTTTTTCTATACTTTCCATTTTGTTTTTATTTTTTTTTTAGCAATTTCTATTTCTTGCTGAGATTTTCTATATTTTTATGTTTCAAGATAATTCACAAATACTTGTTGAAGCATTTTTATAATGGCTGTTTTAAAATCTTTGTCAGATAGTCCAACATCTGATTCATCTAGGTATTGTAGTCTATTGATTGTCTTTTCTCATTCAAGTTATGATTTCCCTGGTTCTTGCTATGATGAGTGATTTTTAAAATTGTATGTTGGACAGTTAAGATATTATATTATGATGTTCTGGATCCTGTTTAACCTTCATATTTTTGGCAAGACAGTCTCCCTGTTGAGGTGTTTCTACCAGGAAATGGATAGAAAATCAATTCTGTTCTCCTTGGATACCACTGGGCAGGGAAATTGGAACACTGCTGCTTGCTTCTGTGGGGCAGATGGGGTGGGTTTGTTTTTGTTTGGGGCAGGCAGCTGAGCCTGGGTTCAGTAACACTCTCTCTCTCCCTGTTCCCAGTTCACAGGAAATTTCTCTTCTCTCCATTCTTACTCTCAAAGGCATTCCTCTGTCTTCCAGCACCCCAGAGCACATCACCTCTGTGAGTGAGTTCCTGATCTCACAAAGACTTAAAGAGCAACAGCTTGTTTACCACCTACAAAAATTCCAAGGCCAGCAGAGTACAAAGGCTTAGTTATCTGCTTGCAACTAGAAAGGTGGGAGGAGTTTAGAAAGAAAGAGACAAATTCATATCTCAAAACTATTATCTAGACTCACCTTGCGGGTAATATTCCCTTCAGGCAAGCATTAATTGAGGACCATTGTTATTATGAAGAATCTCCATAGCATTACTGGCACATGAAATTATCTTATGCATTTGTTAATTTTATTCAGTCAAAAAATATTTCTTAGGTACCTTTTATATGCCAGGCACTACTCTAGGTGCTTAAGATACAGCTGAAAACAAGACAAGATATTCTTCTTATTGGGATTATATTCTTGAGGGAGGAGGTGTGCAATAATCCAATCAACCAATCAAGAAATAAACAAGAAAATGCCAGATGATGACAGTCTGTAGAGAATTCAGATGGGGTGTTAAGACTAGGAATGACTGGTAGGTAATTTTGAAGGGGTAGTGAGGAAGTCCTCTCTAGGGAGGAGAGGGAATCACTTAGAGGAGACTGGGACATGAAAGTTCAGGTCAGCAGGGAGCTGGTGCAAAGGCCCTGAGACAGGAATGAGCTTGGCATGTTGGAGACACTAAAAGATAACTCGTGTGGCTGGTTCATAAGGGGTGGGGAGGAGAATGAAGGGGAAGGAAAAGAAGGCAGGGATCAATTGTAGGATGGATAAATCAGCTGGGGCATGCTTGGATTTTATTTAGTAGGCTGGAAAGACATTGGGGTAGGGTGGGGGTAGAGTCTTAAGCAGAGGCTTCCTTTTTGGCCATTCTGCCTTCTGTGTGTGAGGGCAGAGACTTTGTCTAGCTCACTGTGTATCTCCAGTGCCTACAACAGGTTCTGGTGCTCATGAGCACTTCATAAATACATGTTGAATAAATGTGCTAAACCTTACTAATTTGCAGTGACACAGTAGCTAACTTTGACAGAATTAATGCACATGATTTGGCAGGTTTAGATTTTTCTTTTCTTCAAAAGATGCACTTTTATTACTTTTAAGTTAAATTGGAAAGGATATAGATGTGATTGAAACATCTGTAACTGGCACTTCAAATTTTATGCATGCAAATGTTGAAGTTTTTTTTAAAGGTTCAGAAACGACTTATCTACACTTTAGTGTAGGTTAACATTTCTCATCACATATTTATCACGTTATTAAATAGATTGGAATTTAATTTCCTTATTGTACAGAGGTGAATGCATACATATTCTATTTTGTCCAGCAAATAAACATATCATGTTATTTGTGCTCTCCAAAGTTTAATTTGTTAGAATGAGAGCAATTTGTTACTATATCGTTCTGAGAGGAAGGCATAATACGGAAGAGAGAGACCCTTTTCTGGTTCACATAGCTGCCATCAGAACCCAGGTAGCAGCTCTGATTTATTTTAGAGGGATTTATTTTTTATCTATGATAGCCTCATTTATCTGCTGTATTCTATATTATGTAAATCTAATTTATACAAAACAAATAAATTTTGAAAGTTAGTTTTAAAGTGCTTTTACATTTCTTGTTTTTATTTTTCTGACAGTCCCGTAAGTAAAGATGAAAAGCTCTACACTGAATGTCGCATAGTTCATTTGCATCAAATTAGACTTGCATTTCTTAATTTGGGACTTTGCAGAAATTCTTTATTCTGAGTTTTTGAGGAAAGACTATTTCTTGGACATATTTCTGTTCTGCAGAGCACTGCCTTGCAAATCGTGTCCAGTACACATATATGATCTGAGCAACCATGTATGGTAAATGCTGCCATTGCTCCCTTTCTGGAACTCTAAGTCTTGCTCCAGATGAATAGGTCTGGGTAAGTCTTGTCCATTTTTCCCTCTTTTATGTTTATTAAGTCATTATTTACATACACTAAAATTCAACGAGGTACTATTTGATGAATGTGTAGAATCGTGAAACCACCACCATAATCAAGATACAGAACGGTTCCCTCACTCTGAAATTCCCTTGGTGCCTTTGCACTAGAGCCCCTCACCAGCCCCAGACAACAATTGATTTGCTTCCTGACACTAGTTTTGCCTTTTCTAGAATTTCATATAAATGGGATGGCACAGTATGTAGTCTTTCATATTTAAGAGCTATCTACATGTCTATCATGTAGTTGCAATTTCATGAGCATCGTCTCATTGATTCAGGAAAGTTGCACAGCTCTATCTACAAAGATGTAATGCTTTGTAAACTAATTATTTTAAACCAAAAAGAAAAAGAAAGGCACTCACTTTTGTTATTTGCACAATAAAATGCTGTAGGCAAATGCTCATGTAATGCCGAGTGCTATGAGACTAATCACAGGAATACTGTGGTTCTTACCTCTAGTTAGCATTATTATGTTGCAACATCTTCTCCCACTCACTCCTGTCACCTCTCCCAGGGTGACGGAGACGCAAAGGATTACTCAAAGCCCATTTCTCCAGAGCTGTGAGAGGCCTGGAAGGGGTTAATTCCAGGCAAATCCTTCAAAAGAGAAGAATTCCTAGGAAATAACCCTGAATCAAGTTTTCTCTTCGTTTTTATTCTCCAGGCAAGAAAGTTACAGAAAAGGAACATAGGTGGTTACAAAAAGAACAACGAGATAATCATCGTACTTTCCCATCATAAGGTCTAGCTGCACCAAGGACATCTGCCCTTAGAGCAAGCATTTTTGCTGTGTTACAGTTTTTTGTTTTTTTTTTTTATCTACAACAGAGACTTTAGTCCTGGGAAAGTATTCTGTTTTTCCCAAGCTTAGCATTTCTATGAGTTAGGCCCTGGGAAATACGTTTGCTTTATTAATATTGGTATCCTCCATACACTCCCTTCCAAAAAAGACTAAGATAACATTTTTATGGTATCATATAATATCTTTCTTGTGCTTAGCCAAAAGCACATACGTCTCTGGCACATCATGCCAAAAGTAAATATACGTCTTTATATTTTTTCAAAATAGACTTTGTTGTATTTTTATAATAAAATCAATATATTTCTATTTTAAGAATTTTGAAAAATATACTTCTGAAGACGAAACTTTATATTTATTTATATTTAAATATAACTTGGATCATGGTTGTGTACGCTACTTCTCTACTAAGTTTATAACATGAAGATTTTTGTCATTAGATTTTCTTACCTTTCACTTCACTATTGCCAGCACTGAAGTGTGGTTTTCCCTCAGTATCTGGAAAGAACACTAAGCACAGAGGACTGACACTGTTACCCTACAGATTTTTTTGCAGTTTATTCCTTTTTGAATTTATGAATATTGATTACCCTTCCTGGAATCAAAATATGAGCTCAGCATGAGGCATGGTGCATCACACAGCCCTCAGCCTCTCTAAGAAAACAAGGATTCTGTTTTCTGAATCTCTGGTTCACAGATGAGTAATAACAGGAAGCTTGAAGTTGCAACAATGGAGAAATTTGTCTAGCTTTACAGTCTTAATATAAACACTTGCTACCTAGGGGTAAGAGAAATGCTTTCTATTTGCAGAATGATCCTGGACCCGAACAGAAGGGGATCGTGATATGCAGTGAGACTGGTGAGGGAGCTTGCAAGTTGGGAAAGATATCAAGGAATTAATTACCAAAAGACAAATTGTTCATTCTTAGCAAGGGAATTTATTTTTCTGTTGCCTGTTATGATCATACTGCAGTCCTGAGGGATTTCTTTTTAAAAAGATGTAATCTTGTGGATTTTATTTCTTGTAATCATAGAATTTCAGTGTCTGACAAGGCCTTAAATGTGCAAGAGACTCAGGTGGGTTGAGACAGACAGACCCAAGGCCACATGGAAGGAACCATCGAGCACTCACATGTCTAACTCCCAGCTCTGTGCTCGCTCTTCCGCTCCATTTTGCTGCTCCATGGCTAACAAGGTTGGCCTTTCCAGGCTGCCTCCCAGCCTCTGCTGAAATATTTACTTTTCAGTGTCTTGGGCTCCACTACCTTAGGGAGTTGTGATATTCACGAACGGATCTTTCTTTTAAAAAAATGGGCAGAGTCACATGTTTGATCAAGCCTAATTACAAGCCTTATCACAACAAATAGAAAATGGCCACCAGTACAACAAATAATTTCAAAGTAAGCTGAAACACATTCCCTATTTGCTTTCCTAATTTTCTTTCAAGCTTTGTTTACTTTGTCATTTTAAAATTGACTCATTTATATGAATGTAGAAAGCATGAAGTTTAATTTTCTTACTAAGGAAACAAGAAAACATTAGGCTTTGACTTCATTAAACTCTTTGCTCTAGGGCCTTCTCATTGCACAGGGGAAAAGGGAAATGAAAGGAGAATTGGGATTTGCAATAGAACGTAGTAGCTAGCTTCGTCTCAAAAAAGAAGGTGTCTCCATGAAGCAACTGATTCTCAGTGACTTCAGGCCAGGTTCTGATGTCCTAATCCAGACATGCACTTACTGCTCTAGGTTGTAAGGGGTACCACTGATTTTGTTATTATATAGGCAGACCCATAGATCTTTTTGAGGGGGTCTTTTTACATTGTTCCTGGAAAACTGGCTTTAAGGAAACCTCAGTGCCCTTGCTAAAGGAAAGGGTTTTTGTCTCAATGTCAATATTACTTCCTGCACTTGCCATTAAATATGGTTCACTACTGTAAAACTAGATATTTAGAATGACTTTGGATCAGAACCAGGTCCCAAATGGGTACCTGGAATATAAGGTTTTTCGTATGAATAATATTAATAGAGTCCCTGGGGCTGGAATCCCACATTCAGAAAGCCCATCAGTAATATTATCACTGCTCTTTGTACATCCATTCGTGATCTGTGTCTCACTCACAGGAAAACCAACAAGAATGAAAATGTATATTTTTTATTTTGTAGAGGGTTTTAGTAATGGCCCAATTATGTTCTCTAGTAAAGGGTCTCTCTAATTAGTGGATAGAAGCTGCAGGGAAACTATGACCTTCTGTTCCTTCTTTTACTAATGAAAAAGGCCTTGCACTGTGTGAGGGTGGGCATAATGAGACTGTACTGAAGCCTACTAAATAGGGTAATAAAATATATCCTGACTACTGTTGATTTTTCTGTGAGATAACCAAAAGACCATTCTGTTGACTTCAGCAGATGCTCAGACTGTGACAAACTCAACAATGATTTTTTTCATTTAAACTTGGGATTCCTCCCTGAGTTTTCCTTGTCACATGGAGATCAATGGAATGATAGGGACTGCTTTGACAAGCTTCTACTAATCCTGCCCCCAAGAAAAATAGGTATGTGTAGCCTGGGTTTCACTTCAAAAGGAAATGCAAACAATGTCCTTTTGATTATGGACTGTTCCAAGGTTAACCTTAATAAAAAAGTGCAGAGTTAGAAATTACCCTCAACAAGTAACAAGCAAAGAAGTTTCCTGAAGCTGAAGAAAGATGTAATCAATTGAAATCAGAAGTTGTAAGACAACAAAGAGCTCATCTCAGGGCCTGGGGAAGAACCAGCTGAGCAGGGTCAGACAGAACAGTGAAAATGGTCATAAAGATTATTAAAGCTACTTGCATCCTCCTTCCTAATACCTTTCAAATCTATCAGCTTTTCTCCATCCAACTGCCACTATCTCAGACTAAACCTTGATCATCTGCCCAGTGGATTTCTGCAATGGACTCCCAGCCTTCTGCCTTCATGTACCCAGGAATATAGTGATTTTTTTAAAAATGCAAATCACATTATTGTAATCTTCTGTACTTCCCTCTCCAAGCCCTTATGTGACTTTCATGACCCTGCAATGACCTAGCAGCTCTGTATTTGTCAATCTCAGGGAGTTTGTCTTCAGAGGGCCAGTATCTGGAGGCATTTTTGGTTGTCTCACTGAGGTATGCTACTGGCACCAGTGGGTATGCTGCTAAACATCCTAAAGGCACAGGACAAACCCCAAGAACAAAGAATTATCTGGCCCCAAACATCAATAGTGCTGAGATTATCCCGAGTGCTAGCCCCTGCCAACCCTAACTTCATCCTGGACCACTGTCCCCCTGACTTATATTTCAGGTCTGCTGGGTTTCTTTTAGTTTCACAAGTTTGCTCTCTTGTCTCCCATTTATCATCCTTTGTACATGTTATTTCCCCTGACCCCTCTTCCCCACAACTCTTCTTACTCATTATTTAAACATTACCCCAGATGTCCCTTCCTCAGGGAAACCTTGCCTAATGTCCACCCAGCTTCTTATAACTTACAAGCATTGTTAGGATTGTCTCAAATCCTGGATAGGACTGAGACTACAAATTTTAAAATCTTCAGTGTTGGCAGCTAGCCAGTGGGATTGGGTAGTGGTGGGCACCATTCCTGGAGGGTCTCAGTGGACATGGCTAAGTGCTTATATTTTCTGCTTGGTTAATTCTGCAATATGTGCTCTCTCTTGCATTTTTCATTTTATTTATTTTATTTTTCAGCTCCAGGATTTCTCTTTGATTTATTTTTATTATTTCAATCTATTAACTTTCCCATTCTAGTCACTTACTGTTTTCTGCATTTTATTGGATTGTTTCTCCATATTTTCTTGAAGCTCACTGAGCTTCCTTTAAAAAGTTATTTTGGATTCTTTGTCAGGAAGTGAATACATCTCCATTTCTTTGGAGCTGGTCACTGGCACCTGATTTTGTCCATTTGGTGATGTCATGTTTCCCTGATTGTCCTTGATCCTTGTGGTCATGTGTCAGTGTCTGCATATTTGAAGAAATGGGTATTTATTTTAGTCTTTGCAGACTGGCATTGTCTGGGAAAGCTCAGCAGCAGGTGTGGCACTGGAGTGCACCAGAAGCCTGGGGCCACTGAGGGTTGCCTGCTGCTGAGAACTGTCTGGGACCTGGAGCCACTAAAGTTGACCTTGTAGTGATGCAGGATGGAGATTGATTCTGTCATGCAAGCCTGAAGCCTGGGGCTGCATGGTCTCTCCTGGTGCCAGGGCAGGTCTGGAGGCTCAGCTGGGACCTGGAGCCACTAAAGTTGACCTTGTAGTGATGCAGGATGGAGATTGATTCTGTCACGCAAGCCTGAAGCCTGGGGCTGCATGGTCTCTCCTGGTGCCAGGGCAGGTCTGGAGGCTCAGTCCATAGGTACCAGCCTGGAGTATAAGGCTGTGGTGGGCCTGTCCACTGCTGGGTATTAATGTGGTGGGCCTAGTGTTAGAGTTCAAAGCAAAGTCCTGTGCTCACTTCCCTTTCTTTCCCTCAAGCAGACAGTATAGCTCTGTGCTGTGCTGCCTGGAGTTGGGGGAAGGGTGACATGGGTCATAAAAACCTGTCCTTCCTTCTCTCTTCAATGCATCTTTTCTTATTATTACGTGTGTTTTCTTATTATGTATTACGACCAGGTATGGTGATCTCTCACCTGGTTACCTTAGCTCTTGTGAAGATATTTTTGCGTGTGGATAGTCATTCAAATTGATGCTTCTGGCAGGGGAGTGATCACTGAAGAGTGCTACGTGGCCATTTTGCTCCACCCTTCCTAAGTGCTTACGTTTTCTATTCTCAATGAAAATTAACCAACAAACTTTTTACTCAAATACATGATGAGCACTCTCTATGTCTGGAAACTGTTAGGTAAAGGGAGAGGAATACAAAGATGAAAAAGACATGCTCTCACATTGTATGATATGGTGTTAAAAATGCTGTATCAATTGAATTAAGAAGAGCAAGACAAGGAAGCAGGTGATTAGTCTATTTTTGTTGTTCATAATAACACAACAAATATCTATGAAGCACTTACTAAACACCAAGCACTGTGCCAGATGCAGGGGATACAACAGGAAACTTTAAAACTGCTCTTACTCTCAAGGAATTTACAATCCAGTGAGAACAATAGCTAATTTTATTGGGCTTTACAATTCCTTCACATGAATTATCTCATTTGTTTCTCATACCTCATACTCTCCTCACGAATTAGGTGTTATAATTAGCCCCAAATTAATAGAATTAGTAGAGGATGAAACTGAGCTTTAGAGAAGTTAGAGTAGAATAAAATTTCTTGAGTGAAGGCTTCGTGTCTGATTTATTTCATTGCTGTAACTCCAGTGCATAGCAGGTGCTGGGTGATCAATACATGGCTGTTGAATGAAGGAGTGAACTTCCTTGCCAAAGGTCGTAGCTTATTCAGTGGTGAGCTAGGACCCTCTACCTTCAGAGTCCACACTCATTTTACTTGATCATGATGCTTCTGGCAATCATAAAGATATATCCGTGAAATGGCTCCATTTCTGCCTTTACTTAATGTCTGGTTTGCCTTAATGGCTGTTAATCCATGAGGTATGGTAAGGAGACAGATAACAGGAAAGGGGAAGAGAAGCATCTCAGCAGAGCTAAAGGAATGCTCACCATTCATCATTCCTCTCTCTCTCTCTCTTCAGCTAGTTGAAAGCCACTGGAATATCAGGCTGGTCCTTTAATGAATCCTTCGGTCCTTTAATGAATCCCTGTTAATAACAAAGGGCATTCAATTTTACACAGAAGTCGTCTTATAGCAGAGGAAAACTTCCACAGCAGAAGGAGAGTCCTTTAAAGCTATGTTTCATTTTCACAATCATGGATGTGAATTTAAGTGACATCTCTTCTGCTGGCCTGCTGGATGTGAAGGTTTTGATGGTTTTGTAAATCCCATGATATGCTTTGCTGTTAGCATTTGTTGACTTTTCAAAGTAGGGTGAGGAAAGTTAGCAAGGTGGACATTATATAGGAACGTTTGTTCCCAAAAATGTTTGAGTGAGTGTTCTACTGGGGAGGAACACTACGGGAGCTACATATATAGAATGTGTAATTGTACTGTTTTCACAAAGATATATACGTACACACACATATATGCTGTGTCATTAATAACTCATTTTGAGTGAGCCATGTACCACTTAACAACAGGGATATGTTCTGAGAAATGTGTCATTAGGAGATTTTGACATTGTGTAAACATCATAGACTGTACTTACACAAATCAAGATGGTACAGACTACTACATACCCAGGCCACATGGTATAGCCTATTGCTCCTAGCTACAAACCTGTACAGCATGTTATTGTAATGAATAGTATAAGAAAACAGTAACATAATGGTAAGAATTTGTGTGATAGGAATTTTTCAGCTTCATTACAATCTTGTGGGACCACCATCATATATGCAGCACATAGTTGACCTAAACGTTACATGGCACAAGACTGTATATATATACTGGGAGTAAAAATTTGTCCCAGTATTTGCAGAATGTCAGCCTAACCCTGGACAAGTCATGGGCAATGTAAATGCAATACAAAGTGGTCTACTAATCTTAATCCTAAACCCTCATCTTTTTGAGTCACAGTTATGAATTATGGACATTAGCCAAAATTGATAGGGTTATGACTTTCTAACCTTAACCTGATAACTGCTACTGGAAAGACTTGTGTGAAAGCTAATAAGCATCAACCCTGTGGGGAGACACTGATGTATCGGCCAAGGGCAGGGTAGTAGGAGCTGCCAGATTCATTAACCCTCCACCACAGGAGTTAAAGCTTCAAATCTAAAACTTAAAGAAGGAAATTCTAAATGTAACCAAGCAGTTGTTTGCCTGTGCCTGCCTGCCGTAAATTGCATGACCGTAGACATGCGGTGCTTAGTTGACTGTAGAAGATGAGAGAGAGCTGGGCCCAAGCCAGGAGAAAGTGTTTGGAGAAAGATATGGAAGAAGACCTGAGGGTTTTTTTTCTTTTTCTTTTTAAATTTGGGATGCGAGAAGAAGTTAATAGAGTTTAAAACCAATTCTAAGGAACTATAGCAAAAACAAGTCATTCTTGGAGTCATTGACCAAGAGGCGTTTCCAGTTTGAGGAAGGACATCAAGATTTCTGCATGGTTTTTCCTGCATTTGGGGTAATTAGTGCCAGTCAGTCAAGAGGGGATAAAAGACACCAGAATAGAGTCCAGTCTGTTCCTGAGGACTGCCTGGAGGAACTCAAAAGAGGGAAGTAGATCTAATTCCTATTCACCTCTGTGTTGGTTTCCTAGGACTTCCCTACCAAAGTACCATACACTAGGTGGCTTAAAATAACTGAAATTTACTTTTTTACAATATTGGAGAGTAGAAGTCTGAAATCAAGGTGTCAGCAGGGCAGGTTCCTTCTGGATGCTCTGAGGAAGAATCTGTTCCATGCCTCTTTTCCTAGCTTCTGGTGGTTGTGAGCAATCCTTGGTGTTCCTTGGTGTATTTGTTTTCTGTCACTTATAACAGAATACCTGAAACTGGGTAATTTATAGAGAAATGAAATTTATTTCTTACAGTTTCAGAGGTCGGGAAGTCCAAAGTCTAGGGGCCACGTCTGGTGGAGGCCTTCTTCCTGTTGGGGACTCTCTGCAGGGTCCTGTGGCAAGACAATGAATCACATAGCGAAAGACAATGAATCACATAGCGAGGGCTGAGCAAGGGTGCTTTTTCACATGTTTTCCTCCTCTCTTTATCAAGCCCCCAGTCTACTCCTCAATAACCCATTAATCCATGAATGGGTCAGCCCATTCATGAGGACATAGCCCTCATGATCCAATCACTTCTTTCAAATCCCCACCTTTCAAATACCATACTGGGGATTAACTTCAACATGAGCCTTGGAGGGGACAAAATTCAAATCATAGCACTTAGCTCATAGGTGCATAAATCCAGTGTCTGCCTCGATCATCAGATGGCATTCTTCTTGTGTCTTTATGTCCCTGAATCTCTCTCTCTTCACAAGGATACCAGTTATTGGGTTTAGGGCCCACTCTAACCCAGTGTGGCCTCATCTTCACTTGATTACATCTGCAAGACCCCTGTTCCAAAATAAGATCGCATTCACAGGTAATGGGAGTTCAGACTTTGACATACCTTTTTGGGGGACACAATTCAAACCACACCAACCTCCTTCCTTCTGGGACTGAATTCTTGTGCTAGAGTGTCTCCCACATTTCCTCTTCACCCAGCCAGCTAGCCACTCCTGATGTCAGCTAGCATGCACAACCCTAGATGTTGCATGATTTGAGCATCTAATTGAGCTGTGTCTCCTACAATGGACACCATCTCCACCAGAGTCAGCCTGAAAAGCAGGTTGGATTTGTGGCTTGGACTGCTGGTCCTTTACTGTTGCTCAGGAGGTGGAGTGGGTGGGGGAGAGATGCAGGCAAAAGTGTTGCACTAGTCTATTCATTCCCAGCTCTCTCTCCAATATTGTTGATTGCATGTGTTCTTGCATCTATTGTCAGCAGTGAGCCCTTAGCATGTGTCTGAGTAATTGCTACTCCATTTATGAAAAATGTGCAGTCATTCTGTATCCTCCCTTTTCACATCTTTTATTCCTTATTCTCTATCACACTCACATTCAGACAAAAGAAAGGACAAAAATAAGTAGTTGCATCTAAAATTGATACTATCATGCTTGAAATCCCTGTGCAATTCCTTGTGTAAAACATCTTTCTCACCAGTAATTCTTTTCACCACCAGGAGATTCTAAAAGAAGGAAGAAAGATTTTGCTATTGATTGCTGTGTAACTTTGAACCTATTGCTATTCTTTAGAATATAGTGGTCAAAAATCTCTAATATTAATGCACAGTTCCAAGGTGGACAGAGTGAGTCCAGTGATTTCGTATTTTCGATCATAACTGAGAGAGTGATCCTACTGTGACAGAAGCTGTAAACATGAGTAACTATATCGATCTGACAAATCCTATGCACTTAGAAATTAATTTAATTTAGTAACACCATAATTTACAATTTACCACGCATGCTGTATTTAATTTTTTATAGAATAATTATGAAAAGTCCAGATTTTGAAGAAAAATTATTTTTCTGCTGACATGGGAAAAATAGGAACTAAAATAGGACAAAATGATTCCAATCCAGCTGTATCTAAGTAGCAAAAAGCAGATAATATGATTTCTGCTTTGTTAGCATCTTCTTTTTGCAGCTACAGCTAAAATATTTTTAAAGAGAGAGTAATTTATAAAAAAAAAAAAAACTTTTAAAAAATAAAATTAAATTCCAGGATTGGAAAAGCTTTTATTCTATTGTCTGTGCTAAAACAGAGGTCAGAAAGAGGAAAACCACATTCAAATTGATATAGAAAGTACCAGATCCTGTGAAAATATTTCCATCTTGCCAGTCTCTTTATTTGAATTGTGTAACATTTCCTGCATGACAATCTTGTTATTGTCTTTAACGTATAGACATACAAATCTACTTACATCAGCTAGTTTAAATACTAATGCTATTAAGTAGAAAGGAGTGGTCATTTCCAAATCAAGGACTTGACAACTGCCCCTGAAGACCCTTCCAGAGTACAATGAGAAGGCTAGTAATGTCTGAAATCTGAAACAGTTGTTGTGTCCCCACAGTGGTCAACTAGGGTGCTCTGTTTTAGAAGGAGGTCTTTCTCCCTAGAGAGGGGGAATATCATGCACTTCTGCATTCTTTATTTGCATGCGCTAGCCTTTTTATTGCAAATAGGGCTCTAAATCTTACTTTAGAAATGGATATTGCACTGTGTGTGAGTGCATGTGCGAGAGAAGCTATCAATAATGTTAGTTATGAAAACCTGATCATAAGTGTTTTTAGTCCATTAGCCATTTCACTTTATTTATGTCCCCTTTCAGGCAGGATTTGAAGCCAATATTCAAAAGATGAAGTTTGGATGGAGAGCAGCACAAGAGGGTATAAAACACTGTCATGGTTTTTCATGCTAGAAAATATTTCTTCCTTGTATTATTTCTTTAAACAGCTCCTAACAGTAAGTAACCTCTGGGGACAATAATGAGTGCAGAATGAGGAACTGGGAAAAGGATAGATATTATTTGATAGCTATCTATCTATCTATGTACCCACCTATGCTTTTCTATCATTACATTTAACTATTTTTAAAGAGCATTACCAATTTTTAAAAATTACTTACTATGCACCCAATAAATGCACCTATAGGCAATTATGACATATTTTGCTCCATTTCAGCTCCTAACAGAAATTCAGCTCATGATTTATTAATAAAATCCTGTTTGCTCTTATTTGCTGCTTTATCTTCCACATAGCGTGCAATATGAACAGTTGAACCTGCAAGGGGATAATGCTTCCTGTGCCTTTTCTGGTGTACAGTGGCTGTCAACTGTTGAGATTGCCGGTGTGTGGTTACCAGTTTAATGTATCCTCAAAGCCATTGTGGGCTTGATGCTGCCGCAGTGAGAAGTGCGTGGAAATGTCAGGCCACGGACTTCTGTCAGTGCACCACCCAAGCTGGAGGTAGCGTGTATCCTCAAAGCCATTGTGGGCTTGATGCTGCCGCAGTGAGAAGTGCGTGGAAATGTCAGCCCACGGACTTCTGTCAGTGCACCACCCAAGCTGGAGGTAGCGGGGCCGTGGCGATCACTCCCAGAGCTTTGCTCATATTTCACAACACCCAAGGAGAATGAGGAAAGAAAACAAGACTGGTGAGGAGAAAGGAGGCCTGGAATAATCTCACTTTCTTTTATATCATATTAAAACCCATAATTATATAAATGCAGAGGAGAACACATTTTCTCCAGTAGGTTAATAGGCATTTGGGGGTTCTTTTTTAGAAAAGGATCAAAAGTTTGGTCTAATGTCCAAAAACAGTAAGCGACGTTATAACTCAATGTTGGGCCAAATGCCTCCCTTGAGCTCTGCACGTTTACCAGTGAGGCTCTGACTTTTGCATTCATTTCCATTAATGACAATGAAGAGACCATGTTTTAAATCTTCACGCAGACCCAAAAGAAAGCGAATATTAGCTCCGTGAGTCACCTAGTCCTTCTCTGTGGAATCATTTCTAATTGAATGTTAAGATCAAAGTTTAAGTTTATAAGAAAGAAAAACAAGTGCAGATAAATAGTTATTATCTGACATCCTTATGAAAATTCATGACCTGCAGTTTTATCAGAGGCCTTATAAGAATTCTAATTGTGAAGTATGCAGAGCTATTAAATGGCTAGTACGCTTCGGTCTCCTGATAAGAAGTGAGTTAAATAATTGTCCTGTTTAACTTGTGCTTGTTAACCTTTAAGGTCAACTAGTTTGAACATACGTTTAATGAAATCCTGGAGCCAGAATTTATGATACTGCTGCTGAATGTTAAATTGGACAATTTACATAAGCAGGACATTAACCTTCTGAGCACTAAATAGCATTTTAGCACTTAGCCGCTGGGGACAATAAGGGACATGTTCTATATATTTGTGATTAGCTTGCCTGGAAACTCTCATGATGACCAATTGGCCTACCAAGTTTAGCAGCATAATTAAATGAATGGACTCAGCCTAAGTAAATTATCAGTGCTGTGTATAGTATATCATTATAGTCCAAAGGAAAGAAAAGATATGAATAATTTAATAATATATTACTAATTTATCAATGCTAAGTGACTTCGAGGAGGCTCTTTGCAGTTCATTGTTTTCAATTTGATATTTGATTACTGTTCTTGTTATTAAAATTGAACCTATTTCATTTCCTACCAAAAATATGTAGATGCAGTAGACTGTATTTTTTTGACAAGAGAGGAGTGGTGTTTTCTGTTTTGGTGATATTACAAAATACCTACTACTGTGCACTGATTAGCAGGTAAACTAGTAATTTGTCACAATCAGATGTATGCAGTCCCCACCAGTTTGTAGCCTTACTTAGGGGAGGGCACTCACCCCTCAGTTGTTCATAAGTGCATCTTGCAGCACAGCAGCAATTATCATTATGGTTTGGAAGGGTCAAGCACCAGGGAAAGCAATTTGCACTGCACCCAGGAATGTTCCTGCTGATTGTGGGTAATCAATCCACCGCGCTGCCTGTCCTGGATCTGCATTCTGCCAACACAGTCTAACACTAGGTGTAGTGAACTTTGATGGCCAGCCACCTATTTGGGGAAATAGTATGTCACCCTGAAGTCAGCTGGGGCCCCTGCCCCTTAGACTTCTAAGGTAAACCTGGCCCAGATCTCAATCCATGTCAATGGCAAACCTATGTTATTTCCGAGAGGTCCTGGGTTTTCACTTCCTTGTGCTTTTCTCTCATCTTGCTCTAATTCTCCTTTGTCTCTCTCTCCCTTTTTTTTTTCCTTGAGTGACCCTCTGAATGTTGTTCTTCGTCCATTCACCAGCTTCCCCCGAAATCTACTCACCTCCGCCATCCCATGGTTTTAATAGCACTATGTGGTGGGGTCACATGGCAGAGCCCCTGACCTCTGATTGATCTCAGTTGTCATCCTTCCTGCTTTCTTCTTTCTCTTCTTCTTCAAAGGAGCAAGACTTCCTCCCTACCTCACTGAGGCTTCTCTCTGGTTTGCCTCTACCACAAAGACCCACCCAAGCTTGTCTCCATATAAATATTTTCCCCTTTACAAAATAATAAATACTTTCACAGCTGGTTGCAAAACAATAGGAATACAGTACTGAGTGAGGTGAATATTTGGCAAATGTATTTGGTTGATCTGCTTGAAGTAGCAAGTCTAACTAACCAGAGCCTACCTCATTAATAAATAACAGCAGCAACAACAATAATAGTAATTCTTCACACTTTTACACTTTAAAGAATGCTTTACTGGATATCATCTCATCTGTTCCTTGCGAACCTGTGAGATGCAGGGTAGATACTATTATACCAATTTCCCTTAAGAGGAAATTGAAACCAAAGGATCAAGACCTTACACAAAGAAACCCAGCTAGTTTGGGATAGAGCCAAATTTCAAATTTATGTCTGATTCCAAGTCCAGTGCTTCTGGATTATCAAGGCTCATGTGTTCTAATCATCGCTCAGGTCCACAAACATTGATTGAACAGCTATTATTTTTTATTAATGTGAAAATACTTTTAAGTAATTAATGCATATGATTAAAAATAATTAGAACAATGCACATAATTACATAGTAAAAAGTAGCCTTTCTCTTTTCTCTGATTCAGTTTCCCTCTCCAGATACAAGTAATACCAGTATCTTATAGATCCTTCCAGTGATATCCTATTTTGTATAAGTTTCTATGTCTATCTTTTAAAAAAAATGTTCTCATCACAAAGAAATGATAAATGTTCGTGGTGACAAATATGCTAATTAACCTGATTTTATCATCACACAGTGTATACTCTATCAGAATTCTTTACGCCATAAGTATGTACAATTATTACATGTCAATTAAAAAATAATATTAAAAATAAAATTAAATACAGATCTGGTGCAAAAGCAAACTATAAGTAATTTAATTTAATTTAATTTAAAATTAAAAATAAAAAATATTTGATAACATACTAGACATATCAGTCAGCACCTTGACCTTTCACTTAACCATATGTCTTAGTGAGTGATCCATATTAGCACACATGTATCTATTTCACTTTTTTAATGGTTGCTCAGTATTCCATTGTATGTATTTGTCATGTTTTATTTATTTCTTTTGTTAACCATTTAAATTTTCCATCCTTTCCTATTACAAACGCTAATAAAATCTTTGTAATACGTCTTTGTATACAAATTCAAGCATACCTGGTAAATCAATTCCTTGTTTGAAAAGAATCACTCTGGCAGCATTCCTGGCCATCCACTGGTAACTCAGCTTGGGGCCAACCTCCCCTATCAAAAAGAAAGTAGGTTTTCCTATTCATATGCATTCCATCTTCTCCCGCTTCACCTTCATTCCATCTCTCTAAACTAGCTAGGTCTGGGTCAGATAACCAGAATTTGAAATCTAGCAGAACATTAGAAAGTTAACTGAGAAACAGGATCCAGCCAAGGTAGAGTCAAGCCAGTGTGGTGAAGGACTCTGGAGTAATTCAGACCTGGATTCAAGTGGCAGCTCCCCCATTAATAGCTGTGCAATGTGAGCGGGTTACCTAGGGTCTCAGTCATCTTTTCTCATCTCCTTGTAGCTAATAATAGTACAGACATTCATAAAATCATGGGGGATGAAATTACATAGTACTTGTAAATGCAGTTTCTGTCTCATAGTATGCAGTCAAAACCACTATTAGCATTAGTAAAACTTCCCAAAATAATTAGATAGTTGAGTTAATCTTAGGTAAAATTTGGTTGTTTATTTTTAGTTTTTAAATTATTTACATCAGGCTCTTACTTGACAATTGAGTACTAGTTGGTCATAATAATGGCCAGAACAATCCATTTGACTTAATGCTGTTTAGAACAGTCTTATAAGTAGGTATGGCCCAAAGTTTAGCCACTACTATAAACACATTGTTGGGAGAGAAAAGTATTACTGTTCAGGTGAGTATTTTCAAATGAAACTTTATACTAAAATATTTTAAACTGTGAATTTCTAGTTGTTTTCTTTCTCTTACTAGTTTGCTTTATTACTAACTTTATATTATCTGTAAAATGAAAGTATTCAAAATGAATGTTTGGCCTTCGATACTCTAAGACCTCCGCTCCTACTTTTTACATAATTGGGGGAAAGTAAAGAAAAGACAAAAGCAGGTTGGTTGTATCCCAGACACCTACCCTGACTGTAGAGAGCTGGAATCCCTCCTTTAGAATTTTCTGTAAGGAGTTCTCTGATCAATTGCTCTCTGGGATATTTGATTCCCACTTGGATTGGACCAGCCTTCCTCAGAGTCTAAAACTTTGCCTGTAGACAGACCAACAACTGACATTTTGGGATAATTTAGCAGAGTGAAAAACATACTTGAATTTGGAACCAGAAGACCTGAGTGTTTTGTACCTTGAATAGGGCAATTGCTGCAGTTAAGTGTAAAAAAATATCTGTCAACTGTCATAAAAATCCTGGCCCCACTTATCTCACAGGAGCAAATAAGATGACGAAAGTTCTTCGTGAATAATAGAGCATGGGACAAATTTAGTGACAGTTGTCATTATGATTATTATTGAGATTGGAATCAATATTCAGAGAGTCAGAGATAGTATCTGGGGGCAAACAGAAGAAAAAGTCCTGTTAGGTTGGTAGGAGAAGCACCCTTTTATCACCAAAATTAAGTGGCCCTTTTGTGATATTTCCTATTCCATTATGCAAACACCTCATCAGTAGTTTTAGACCTCCTAGAGCTTTTCTATCAGCAGAGTCAGCTCGAAATATCCACGGTCCAGCTTGAAATATATGCACGTGTTGGCAATATCACTTAACGATTTTCTCAGCTTCCTTACCATGTATCCTTTCAACTGGCTCAGCTGAAACTGTAAAGTTTCTCTTTCTTTCTCATTAAGTCTTTCCATCATCTCCCTCTTTGCTTGTCTACCAACTAACAAATCATTGTGTATTCTGAAAATGCAAACTCACTAGAACAATAGCCATATCAGGATGAAATGAGAAAGGTAACTTGCAAAGAAACCCTCTTCTGCTTTCAAAGCCAAACGTGTGGTTTACGGATTAGCTGATAGTTTGGATTAGCTAAATCAACATTCTCCTCTAGTATGTTTGGTACTCGAGAATTACTTCTAAAGTCCTCAGTTTTTTAGGATAATTCCTGGCCAACAGAAGCAGTAAGACAGTATTTCCATCTTTGTTCCCACCTTTCCTTGTGGCACACACTTTCTTGAGAATGTATCTATAAATTAAAATTTTTAGAATGATTAGCTGTGGAGAATAACAATTGAAACAGGATCCATAGCACCCCCTACTGGTTACCATATTCATCCACTTAGAGTTCATCTGTTTTTTCACTTGAACCATATTATCTGCCAGACACTATAGGAACATTAGTTTCAGGACACTTTTCAAAGGTTGCAAACGATCTCATGGCCCTCTTATTATTGGACAGTATGATCTTAGCTTGAGCCACTGTTCAATAAGTATTTGCTGCCTCAATAGGCAGGTTTCCTTTTCTCCTATTTTTCTTATTTTATTACTCTTCTACCTTACGATGTGTTTTTTTGTTTGTTTTTTGTTTTGTTTTTGTTTTTGTTTTGCCTTTTCTTGGCTTGGAATAAATTATTTAGTTAGGCAAGAGTAACCTTACATTAGTTCTAATTGGGCTACAAATATGTACAGGCTTTTTTTTTTTTTTTTTTTTTTTTT